>NC_045966.1:3142794-3260170 GCF_010909765.2 Amblyraja radiata | reverse complement strand
TGTTTTCACCCATCAAACAGCTATTCCTCCGGCAATTTGCGTGCTTCAGTGGAAGGGAGGCTGGTTTGTCATTTAAAAAATCTGCTGGAGATTGGTGTTTAAGAAGGAACTGCAGATGCTGGAAAATCGAAGGTAGACAAAAGTGCTGGAGAAACTCAGCGGGTGCAGCAGCATCTATGGAGCGAAGGAAATAGGCAACGTTTCGGCCCGAAACGTTGCCTATTCCTTCGCTCCATAGATGCTGCTGCACCCACTGAGTTTCTTCAGTAGGTACACAAAAATATAGATCTGCTGCTCTAGATGTCAGCAGATCTACATCGGTGAGACCAAGCAGAGGCTGGGCGATCGTTTCGCTAAACACCTCCGCAATAATCAACCTGACCTCCCGGTGGCTCAGCACTTCAACTCCCCCTCCCATTCCCCATCCGACCTCTCTGTCCTGGGTCTCCTCCATGGCCAGAGTGAGCAACACCGGATGTTGGAGGAACAGCACCTCATATTCCGCTTGTGGAGTCTGCATCCTGGGGGCATGAACATTGAATTCTCCCAATTCTCAGCCCTCGGGCTGTCTCCTCCCACCCCTCAGCCTTCGGGCTCCTCCCCCTCCTTTTTCCTTTCTTCTCCACCCCCCCCCCCCCCCCACCCCATCAGTCTGAAGAAGGGTTTCGGCCCGAAACGTTGCCTATTTCCTTCGCTCCATAGATGCTGCTGCACCCGCTGAGTTTCACCAGCACTTTTGTCTACCTTCGATTTTCCAGCATCTGCACAGTTCCTTCTTAAGCAGGAACGGGCAACTGATTGTGGATGATCAGCCATGATGACATTGAATGGCGATGCTGGCTCGAAGGGCCGAATGGCCTACTCCTGCACCTATTGTCTATGTTTCTATGTTTCTATGCCCCTGCGTCAACTCTGCCTGGTGATTGCCTGAGTGAGAACCTAGTGTGATATTTGACCAAACCAGCCTCCCTTCCACTGAAGCACGCAAATTGCCGGAGGAATAGCTGTTTGTTGGGTGAAAACGAGAAGCTGGTGCGACTTGGGTGGGGGAGGGACAGAGAGAGAAAGAGGGAATGCCGGGGCTACCTGGAGTTAGAGAAATCAATATTCACACCGTTTAAGAAAGAACTGCAGATGCTGGAAAAATCGAAGGTAGACAGAAATGCTGGAGCATTCTGGAGGTTGGTATTTGAAAGTGTAGCTTTGAATATCTTTTATTAATAGGCGTTTGACTTAATGTTGTAAGTTACCTAGTTTATCTCTCAGTTCATACTTAAGGAACTGAGTTGCATCCGCCACTGTCATCTCCCTTAACATTAATAATGACACGAAGTTTGACCACTTTGACCCGAGCGTCTGTTTACTCCTCATTATCTTCTGGAACACCAGAGGCCACCCAGGGTTCAGCTATTAACGCTGAGAACTAATTATGCTCAGGTAATTATTCCCAACGAGTAAGCAAGATTACAGCGCTTCCTACAGATCTGGAAGGGGAAAAAAATCTCCTCGAACAGACAGCGATCGGCGTGGCAATAACATTTCACTTCCGTTGCCTGTCACCGCTGGGTGAAAGTTCAGAACCATCCCTGGCACCAAGCTGCTGTGAAATTAGACAAAGGCTACCAAACATTTTCAATGGTTCTCAGAAAGGAGGCGGGTTTCAGGACCTGGTGAGGGGTGTGTAAAGATACTAAGTAGGTATATTTTATCTTATATCTTCTGATTTTCTCTTTCTTTTTCTTTGGTTTTCTTTTTAACTCTTTTTCGCCTTTTACGTTTCTCGTGATCATTCGTTCACGCACTTACTATTCTATCTAACTCTCTCGACTTTCCTTCTTTTTAAAGTTTAAAACAAGAAGTGGTACAGGAAATGTATTGTGTTATTTTTGCTTATATCACTGTATTGTACATTACTTCTAATAAATAAAATATATATTTTTTTTAATTTAAAAAAAAAAGAAAGGAGGCGGGTTTGAATTAACTTTACGAGAACCTCCCGGACCTAAAATGTCCCTCCCCCTCCACTCCACCCTGGTCTGAAGAACAATGGTGCCATTACAATTCAAGTGAAGTCTACCCCCTCCCCCCCTCCCCCCTGAAGCGAAATGTGGACGCAGCCCCAGACCACCGCACAAACCAACCTCCCATCCGTTGACTCCATCTACACCTCACGCTGCCTCGGCAAGCCCAGCAGCATAATCTAGGACCAGTCGCACCCCCGGCCACTCCCTCTTCTCCCCTCTCCCATCTGTGTGAAAACGCACACCTCCAGATTCAGGTACAGCTTCTTACCAGCTGTTATCAGGCAACTGAATCATCCTACCACAACCAGAGAGCGGTCCTGAACTACTATCTACCTCATTGGTGGCCCACGGACTATCCTTGATCGGACTTTGCTGGCTTTACCTTGCACTAAACGTTATTCCTTTATCGTGTATCTCTACACTGTGAACCTATCGATTGTAATCATGTTGTCTCTGTACTGTACACTGACAATGACAATTAAAATTGAATCTGAATCTAAATGTATAGTCTTTCTGCTGACTGGTTAGCGCGCAACAAAAGCTTTTCACTGTACCTCAGCACACGTGACTATAAAACAACATTGAACAGAACTAACTAAACCTGTCTAAACCTTCATTGGTTCAGTAGTTCAATAGCTATTTATTGTCAGTGAAATTCTTTTGCACAACTCACAAATTCAGTTTAGTTTAGTTTAGAGATACAGCACGGAAACAGGCTCTTCGGCCCACCGTGTCTGCGCCGACCAGCGATCCCCGCACATTAACACTATCCTACACACACTATGGACAATTTTTACATCTATACCAAGCCAATTAACCTACAAACCTGTACATCTTTGGAGTGTGGGAGGAAACCGAAGATCTCGGAGAAAACCCACGCAGGTCACGGGGGAGAATGGACAAACTCCGCACAGACAGCACCCGTAGTCGGGATCGAACCCGGGTCTCTGGCACTGCAAGGGCTGTAAAGGGCCTGTCCCACTTACAGTAAGTGATTTTTTTTTTTTTTTTTTTTTTTTTTTTTTTTTTTTTTTATTAGAAGTACGGTAAATTACAATAACACACAACACATATATCTTAATACATTTTTTGTACCGCTTCATTTTTTTTTTTTTTTTAAAGCTTTAAGAAAAAGATAGAAGTAAGGAAAGTAAAGAAGGTGCGCAAGAGTTGTGAAGTGCAGAAGAGTGTTGGGAAAAGAAAGCCCCTTAGAAAAGAAGTTAGAGAAGGAAGTAAAGTAAGAAAGTAGACCCTAGAAAAGAAAGAAAAAGAAAGTAAGGACAATCGCTCTATTATAACATTAAACTCCGCAGAAAGACTACCAACCAAGTCTGTTTTTGTTGTTTTATCTCCCAATGCCAGGTCCTGATACCATTTATTTATTTATTTATTTTTAAAAAATTACTATTGCACCTCATGCTTGTAATAGGTCCATAAACGTAGACCGCGTCTTTTGGAATTGGTTTGCTTTATCTGCTAAGAGGAATCTCATCTCTTCCAGATGTAATGTTTCAAACATATTTGATATCCACATTTTTATTGTTGGTGTGGGCGCATTTTTCCAGAAAGTAAGTGATTTTTTAGGCGACTGTCATAGTCGTAGCGGGTCGCCGAAAAACCGGCGACTCGACCCCCCCCTTCGGCAATGTCTACGGCAAGCTAACACCGAGCCGACGTCAAGCTGCCAACAACTGGCAACCCATTAGGACGTCCACCTATGACAACCTACGTCCACCTGCTACACGCTACGACACACAACGACCCTGTCGGTGACAACTGAAGACAATTCAGTCGCCGGTACCTGTCGCCGGTTGACGTAGGTAGTCGCCAATGGAATTCACCGGTCAGCACCGGCGACATCCAACGTCACCTGGCGACAACCTACGACAGCGCCTCCGTCAGGAGAAGTCAAGCTACGCTCATTGGCGTCAAGCCCAATGTCGCGATAAAGTTTTGAACATGTTGAAAATCCAGCGGTGACCAGAAAGATGCTACGACTCCTTGGGCGACTGAGGAGATGACTCACGACCGTACAGACGTCACCCCGGCGACCACGTGGCGACAGTCTAGTCGCCTGTAGTCGCCTAAAAAATTGCCTAAGTGGGACAGGGCCTTAGGGCAACAACTCTACCGCTGCGCCACCGTGCCGCCTGCTCAGTGACGCCATAATATTGGGACATTTAAAGAAAGAGGGGTGTGTTTCCACGCCTAATACTAAGCACAAAATTGAAAAGTTATCTTTTTCTAAATCACATCACATTGTTGGCAAAGAACATTGAAATTCACAGTTGCGATATCACAAAGCGTGTGTGTGCACAAAACACTGATGTATTCCATGAATAAAAGTTGAATTGCCTCATTTACAGCATGTTCAACCCAATATTGGTGACTGGATCGATCTTCTGGAATTCTGTGTGAGTCAATGGGATCAACATTGGAATTCTTCACCACAGAAATGAATTGTGAGTCACTTTCCCCATTGGAACTAAATGATTCATTCAAGGATGCATTTAATCACGTACTTTATTTGGTATCGTTCTGAAATTCTATCGGACACACAAGCTTGAAAACAAATTACTTTAAGACCACGTGGAAAAGAACCTTTGAATCCTTTCCCATGACCTGAAACATCACCTATTCCTTCTCTCCACAGATGCTGCCTGACCCGCTGAGTTACTCCAGCACTCTGTGAAACGCCACCTATCCATGTTCTCCACAGATGCTGCCTGACCCGCTGAGTTACTCCAGCATTCTGTGAAACGTCACCTATCCATGTTCTCCACAGATGCTGCCTGACCCGCTGAGTTACTCCAGCACTCTGTGGAGAACATGGATAGGTGACAGTGGAGGAGGCCCAGGACAGAAAGGTCAGTGTGGGAATGGGAAACATCTGAATTATATCACTGAAGATTGACACAAAAAGCTGGAGTAACTCAGCGGGACAGGCAGCATCTCTGGAGAGAAGGAATGGGTGACGTTTCGGATCGAGACCCTTCTTCAGACCTGGCACTGTTATTGAATGACATCACTGCTGTCTTTTCACTAACTTCAATGACTGGGGAACTCAGAGACTGGCTTCCACTGTCTTTTAAACTCATTTCCAAGCAAGAATACACTAATCTCATTTTTTTTTAATTTTCCCGTTTGCCTTTAGCATTAGGGGCGGCACGGTGGCGCAGCGGTAGAGTTGCTGCCTCACAGCGCCGGAGACCCGGGGTCGATCCCGACCACGGGCGCTGTCTGTACGGAGTTTGCACGTTCTCCCCGTGACCTGCGTGGGTTTTCTCCGAGACCTTCGGTTTCCTCCCACACTCCAAAGACGTGCAGGTTTGTAGGCTAATTGGCTTGTTGTAAATGTAATTTGTCCCTGGTGTGGGTGGGATCGCGTTCGTGTGCGGGGATCGCTGGTCGGTGCGGTCTCGGTGGCCTGTTTCCGCGCTGTATCTCCCAACTAAATTAAAAATTAGCACTGTCCACAGCAGACCGTCAGAGCGGAAAGATGACTGATGTCTTATTTCCAGTCTTCCTGATCACATTAGTACCGAAGCTCAACACAATACCTGGAGCCTCCTTTAACCACCCTTTGCTTAAGGTTCCTCGTCCTGAGATTCATATTGGATTTATTAATAACTACCTTTGATTTATGATCCTAATTTCAGATCCCACTCCAGCCTGGTGCATCCTCTCCACTTCCACATCCTTCATCATTAAAGAGCTCTACTGGGTCACAATGCCGTGTTCTTTACTTATTAAGAAAAAAAGGATCCAGGCCCAGGCATGTGGCACTTGATAGATATGACCTTCCAAGGGATAATATCATAAAAGATGAAGGCCGGCTTCTTTGTATTTCAGTTCCGGTTGGTGAGAAAACGCTGGCGTTGTGGTGGGTGGGAATCTGACCTCGACCTTGAGTGGTCCAGCATTGAAACCATCGGCTGCAGACATGATGTGCAGGGGGTGACCTTATAGAGATGTACAGAATCATCAGGGTGGATGCACAGAGCCTTTGGTCCCAGTGTGGAGTTCATAATATCATAGAGATCCTGGAGCCGCAGTGTCTGGTAGGAAAGCTCCGATTTGGGACCTCCAAGTGTGTTCGACCGTCCCGAGGAGAGGGCCTGTACATCGGGCCGCCCGTAACGGCGACTGCGAAGGGTTCATGGCCCCGACCACGGGTGAACAAGGAGGTGGACTGACGGTACTTTGTGACTTCCACCACAGTGACGAATGCTGCGGTGGATGTTTGTGTTCAATTCTATTGTGTATTGTGTGTTCTTTTTAAGTGTATCGCTGCTGGCAAATTCATTTCACTGCATTTTATTGTGTATGTGATGAATAAAACTGATTGATTGATTGATTTATTGATTGATATGTGAAAGGAAAAGAATTAAAGGTAGACAAAAATGCTGGAGAACTCAGTGGGTGAGGCAGCATCTATGGAGCGAAGGAATAGGCGACGTTTCGGGTAGGGGTGGGGGGCGGGAAGTAGAAAGGAAGAGGCGGAGACAGGAGGCTGTGGTAGCACAGAGGGGGGGGCTGTGAGAGAGGAGGTTGCTAAACTGTCTTTGGAGAGAGGAGGTGAACGTAAATGAAGGCATCCCTTTGGGAGATTTCGCAGTGGAGCACCACTAGGGGCGCTGTACTGGTAGCAGCCTCTACCTACAGCATGTCTGTATTTTTTATTTTTAGTTAGTCTAATGTCTTGTGTTGGGGGAAACTTTAACTTTTCTATGTGGGGGAGGGGGGCAGGGTAAGGGGGAAACCGTTTCCCAGTCTCTTCCGGGCGGGGACGCGACTATTTCTCCGAGTCGCGTCCTCGCCCCCCACCTCGCGGCCTACCAGTTGGATCGGAGCGGCCTTTCCTGCCGGGGACCGGGAACCGGACCAGGGCTGCTACAGCGGCGGCGCAGCGCTGGAGTCACCGCGGAGCGGGCGATGCCCACCTGGGTCGCCGTTTGGAGCTCCGGAGTGTTGGGCCGCTACTCCAACATCGTGGAGCTCTGGTGCGGATAGCTTCCAACGCGGGTGGCGTTGCAGAGGGTCTCCAGCAGCAGTCTCCACCCGGCGCGGCCTACGGACTTTGGAAGCCGCCGACTCCGGTAGGAGGGGGCCGACTCTGGTGTCCACGCCGCTGAGGACGTCCCGCAGCCCCGACGTCGGACTTGTATCACCCCGGCGAGTGGTCCTGGACATCGGGCCGCCCGTAGCGGCAACTGCGGAGGGCACGGGGAGGCCCTGACCACGGGGAACAGTGGAGGAAGAGACTGACTTTGGTGCCTTCCCACACAGTGGGGAAACTCTGATTCTGCTGTGTGGGGATGTTTTATGTCAAACCCTATTTCTACTTTCCACTTTTTCTTTTTTTCTTTTTTTCTTTTTTCTTTTTTTTTTTTTTTATATACACACTTCACGTTTTTCTACTCTCTACCATCTATTTTTCCACTTTTTCCCCTTTCTATTGTTTTCTTTTTCTTGTCTTGCTTACTTCCTTCTCATAACATAAAACTAGAGGTTGTGCATAGAATGGATTACGGTATGACATAGTTGGCACCAAAAATTAGCTTCCACTGTATTGTTTTGTACTGTATTAACTTCTAATAAAATAAACAAAAAAAAAACAAAAAAACAAATAGTGTGTTGTGTCGCATTATTTTATTGTATGGCTGTACGGGAATTTCATTTCACTGTGCCATCTGGCACATGTGTTGAATACATCTATCTTGTATCATGAAATGTTTAAGACAGAACTGCAGATGCTGGAAAAATCGAAGGTAGACACAAATGCTGGAGAAATTAAGCGCCCCATCAAGGCTACTCCACCATTCAATCGTGGCTGATCTATCTCTCCCTCTCAACTCCACCATTCTCCTGCCTTCTCCCCATAACCCCTGACACCCGCACTGATCAAGAATCTATCCATCTCTGCCTTGAAAAAAGAGAAATCAAGAACTTGGGCTTCGGTTTTAGGGGAAAGGCTCAAACAGGAGCCTGAGGGGCAATCTTTTCACTCAGAGAGTGTGGTAGCTGAATGGAACCAGCTGCCAGAGAAAGTGATTGAGGCTGGTACGAAATAACATTTAAACATAGAAACATAGAAATTAGGTGCAGGAGTAGGCCATTCGGCCCTTCGAGCCTGCACCGCCATTCAATATGATCATGGCTGATCATCCAACTCAGTATCCCGTACCTGCCTTCTCTCCATATCCTCTGATCCCCTTAGCCACAAGGGCCACATCTAACTCCCTCTTAAATATAGCCAATGAACTGGCCTCGACTACCCTCTGTGGCAGAGAGTTCCAGAGATTCACCACTCTCTGTGTGAAAAATGTTTTTCTCATGTCGGTTTTAAAGGATTTCCCCCTTATCCTTAAGCTGTGACCCCTTGTCCTGGACTTCCCCAACATCAGCAGCAATCTTCCTGCATCTAGCCTGTCCAACCTCTTAAGAATTTTAGTCACAGAGATTCACAGAGTCCTACAACATGGAAACAGGCCCTTCGGCCCAACTTGCCCACACCAACCAACATGTCCCATCTACACTAGTCCCGCCTGCCTGCGTTTGGCCCACATCCCTCCAAGCCCACACCTCCATGCACCTGTCTAATATTTTCTTAACCGTTGCGATAATCCCTGCCTCAACTACCTGCTCTGGCATCTCGTTCCACACACCCACCACCCTTTGTGTGAATAAGTCACCCCTCAGATTCTTATTGAATCATTCCTGCCCTTACTTTGCACCTGTGTCCCCTGGTTCTCGATTCCCCTACTCTGGGCAAGAGACCCTGTGTGTTTACATTATTGAAAAGATATATGGATGGGTGACATGGATAGGAAAGGTGTAGGGGGTCCAGTTTCCAGGGTAACATTTATATAAGGCAAAATAAAATATGTGCAGGCTTACGTGGAGTAGAGGCTCAGAGTTACGTGGACCAAACATGGACAAATGGGAGTATCGTCTTGGTGGGCAGGGCCAAGTTGGGCCGAAGGGCCTGTTTCTGTGCCAGATGACTCTATGATTGATATGCAAATTGGAGGAACAGCAACTCATATTTCGCTTGGGCATGGACATAGAAACATAGAAACATAGAAAATAGGTGCAGGAGTAGGCCATTCGGCCCTTCGAGCCTGCACCGCCATTCGATATGATGATGGCTGATCATCCAACTCAGTATCCCGTACCTGCCTTCTCTCCATACCCCCGATCCCTTTAGCCACAAGGGCCACATCTAACTCCCTCTTAAATATAGCCAATGAACTGGCCTCAACGACCTTCTGTGGCAGAGAATTCCAGAGACTCACCACTCTCTTGACATTGACTTCTCTAACTTCAAGCAACCTTTGCTTTCCCTCCCACTCCATCCCCTCCCCCTTCCCAGTTTTCCGACCAGTCTCGCCGTCTCCGACTACATTTTATCTCTGTGTGCTTTGTTGTTAACTTCTCCCATCTAACAACGATCTACTCTACATTTTCCATGATCCCCTTTATTACATTTTCACACCTTACACTTCCTTATCTATGTATCTCCCTCTCCCCTGACTCCAGCCTGAAGAAGGGTCTCGACCCGGAACGTCACCCACTCCTTCTCTCCGGAGATGCTGCCTGTCCTGCTGAGTTACTCCAGCATTTTGTGTCTTTCTTTGACTCTGTGATTTTGTGACTTCCTCTGATCTTCGAAACAGCGACCTGTTGCGATGGTATTTAACGTGGAAACTGGCAATTCTGTGACTGTGACACAGGAAGCACGAGCGTGCCAAGCTTGCACTGGGAGATATAGCAGATAATTTGTGAATTACCCAAGCTGGAAGCAGCGTGTGTCCTGGCGTGGGTGGGAGGTATTTTGGGAACGTGATTCAGCCTCTGTCCTTTTCACAAGACGGGAGAAACAAAAACCAAACATTGAAGTTCCATGCTTCGAATAAGCATTCCCCAATCAACCACCTTCCTGCTCTTCGAGAGAGGGGGAGCAATTTGAGTATAGGAGCAGGGAGGTTCTACTGCAGTTCTACAGGGTCTTGGTGAGACCACACCTGGAGTATTGCGTACAGTTTTGTTCTCCTAATCTGAGGAAAGACATTCTTGCCGTAGAGGGAGCACAGAGAAGGTTCACCAGACTGATTCCTGGGATGTCAGGACTTTCATATGAAGAAAGACTGGATAGACTCAGCTTGTACTCGCTAGAATTTAGAAGATTGAGGGGAGATCTTATAGAAACTTACAAAATTCTTAAGGGGTTGGACAGGCTAGATGCAGGAAGATTGTTCCCAATGTTGGGGAAGTCCAAAACAAAGGGTCACAGTTTAAGGATAAGGGGGAAATCTTTTAGGACCGAGATGAGGAAAACATTTTTCACACAGAGAGTGGTGAATCTGTGGAATTCTCTGCCAGAGAAGGTAGTTGAGGCCAGTTCATTAGCTATTTTTAAGAGGGAGTTAGATGTGGCCCTTGTGGCTAAAGGGATCAGGGGGTATGGAGAGGAGGCAGGTACAGGATACTGAGTTGGATGATCAGTCATGATCATATTGAATGGCGGTGCAGGCTCGAAGGGCGGAATGGCCTACTCCTGCACCTATTTTCTATGTTTCTATGTTTCTAAACCACCACAGAGCTGACCCATGAAACAGGGTGGTGTCATCGCGCGCGGTGCTGAAGGAACACCACGGGTCAGGTAGCATCCGAGGCGGGAATGGACGGACAACATTTACGGATGGAACCGGTAGAGTAGAGAGAGAGACGGGTCCCGACCCAATAACTCATCTGTCTATTCCCCACACAGGTGCTGCCTGAATGGCGGGACTGTCATATGCTGAGAGAATGGAGCGGCTGGGCTTGTATACTCTGGAGTTTAGAAGGATGAGAAGGAATCTCATTGAAACATATAAGATTATTAAGGGTTTGGACACGCTAGAGGCAGGAAACATGTTCCCGATGTTGGGGGAGTCCAGAACCAGGGGCCACAGTTTAAGAATAAGGAGTAAGCCATTTAGAACGGAGACGAGGAAACACTTTTTCACACAGAGAGTTGTGAGTCTGTGGAATTCTCTGCCTCAAAGGGCGGTGGAGGCAGGTTCTCTGGATACTTTCAAGAGAGAGCTAGATAGGGCTCTTAAAGATAGCGGAGTGAGGGGATATGGGGAGAAGGTAGGAACGGGGTACTGATTGGGGATGATCAGCCATGATCACAGTGAATGGCGGTGCTGGCGAATGGCCTACTCCTGCACCTATTGTCTATTGTCGATTGCCTGTTGAACTCATGAATTACTCCAGCACTTGGCATTTTGCTCAAGATTCCAGCACCTGCAGTTTGTTGGGTCTACATAACTTGTGTCTGCTTTCATAAAGAGGAAGATGACTGAACTTTAGTGCCTTCCCTCCCAGTGGGGAACGTTGATGCCGCTGTGTGGGGGATGTCCATGTTAGATTCTATCGTGTGTTGTGTTATTTTTATTCGTATGGCTGTATGGTAACTCAAATCTCACTGTATCAATTGGTGCATGTGACAATAACTGTGACATGAACTGGAACTTGAACTATATACGGTTTATATATATATATATATATTGAATTGAATTGAATATCAGCCAGGTATGTTCACATACAAGGAATTTGCCTTGCTGCTCCACTCGCAAGTAACAACACTATATATAGTAGACATTTAAAAATAAAACGTGAAGAATAAAATAAAATACCAGAGCAAAGGGAGGCTTCAGAATTTTGGCTGTTGAGTAGAGAATCTACTCGTGGATATAAACTGTTTTTATGTCTGGCTGTGGCAGCTTTGACAGTCCGGAGTCGCCTTCCAGAGGGAAGTGATTCAAAGAGTTTGTGGCCAGGGTGAGAGGGGTCAGAGATGATCTTGCCTGCTCGCTCTCTGGCCCTTGCAGTGTACAGTTCATCAATGGAGGGAAGGTTGCAGCCAATAATCTTCTCGGCTGATCGGACGATTCGCTGCAGCCTCCGGATGTCGTGCTTGGTGGCTGAGCCAAACCAGACCATGATGGAGAAGGTGAGAACAGACTCTACGATGGCTGTGTAGAACTGGACCACCATTGCCTGTGGCAGATTGTGCTTCCTCAGCTGCCGCAGGAAGTACATCCTCTGTTGTGCCTTTTTGACTGTGGAGTCGATGGTAGCCCCCCCACTTAAGGTCCTTGGAGATGATGGTTCCCAGGAACTTAAAAGACTCCACAGATGTGACTGTGGTGCTGTTGATGGTGAGTGGGGTGAGGGGAGGGGGAGCTCTCCTAAAATCTACAATCAATAGCAGTGAGCTCCAGGTTGTTGCGATGGCACCAGGACGCCAGCTGTGACACTTCCTGTCAGTAGGCCGATTCCTCCCCATCCTGGATCAGTTCAATCAGGGTTGTGTTGTCCGCAAACTTGAGAAGCTTGACAAAGGAGTCAGTGGAGGTGAAGTTGTTGATGTAAAGAGAGTACAGGAGAGGAGAGAGTACGCAGCCTTGGGGTGCCCCTAAGCTGAGCGTTTGCGGGTCCGAGATGAAATATATAAATATATACACACACACAGACAGGCACACACATATGTATAGTGTTGTATAAAACCATGAAAATAATAGAATCTGAGGGGTAACCTTTTCACCCAAAGGGTGGTGGGTGTATGGAACGAGCTGCCAGAGGAGGTAGTTGAGGCTTGGACTATCCCAACGTTTAAGAAACAGTTAGACAGGTAGATGGATAGAACAGGTGTGGAGGGATATGGATCAAACGCGGTCAGGTGGGACTGGTGTTGCTGGGACATGTTGGCCGGTGTGGGCAAGTTGGCCGAAGGGCCTGTTTCCACACTGAATCACTCTATGACTCTAATGTTTGGGGCAAGACCATGGCTGCTTCAGGAAGCAGAAACAGATCTTTTAATTCATGAAACCAACCAACGAGTGGCAAATCTTGGCGCTTCCAATGGGATGTAAAAGGATGAAGCTCTCTCGCTGGCCTTGTACTTGTGTACGTCTCAGTCCGTTACAAGGCGGGCAACCGGTCTCTGTCTTTCAATAGACAATAAACAATAGACAATAGGTGCAGGAGTAGGCCATTCGGCCCTTCGAGCCAGCACCGCCATTCAATGTGATCATGGCTGATCATCCCCAATCAGTACCCCGTTCCTGCCTTCTCCCCCTATCCCCTGACTCCGCTATCTTTAAGAGCCCTATCTAGCTCTCTCTAAAAAGTATCCAGAGAACCGGCCTCCACCACCCTCTGAGGCAGAGAATTCCACAGACTCACAACTCTCTGTGAGAAAAAGTGTTTCCTCATCTCCGTTCTAAATGGCTTACCCCTTATTCTTAAACTGTGGCCCCAGGTTCTGGACTCTCCCAACATCGGGAACATGTTTCCTGCCTCTAGTGTGTCCAAGCCTTTAGAAACATAGAAACATAGAAAATAGGTGCAGGAGTAGGCCATTCGGCCCTTTGAGCCTGCACCGCCATTCAATATGATCATGGCTGATCATCCAACTCAGTATCCTGTACCTGCCTTCTCTCCATACCACCTGATCCCTTTAGCCACAAGGGCCACATCTAACTCCCTCTTAAATATAGCCAATGAACTGGCCTCAACTACCTTCTGTGGCAGTCTTAACAATCTTTTATGTTTCCTTGTTGTCGTGGGGATTGTGAGCTGGAAACAGGAGCAATTCATCTTTTATAAAAAATGTGACCTTTATCTTATCGTACACTGGTCTGTGGGTTGAAGGTACCGCTGACTTTCTGACTATTGGAAGTGAAACGTAAGCCGTTGACCGAGGAATCCAAGTCAGTCAGGCAGGCATTATTCTGCAGTCCACCAACTAGGCTTCCTTCTCCAGACTTGATGTTCAGATCTGGCCACGACCAGGATCATTTTCTTTAAGTTTTTGTTTAGAGATTCAGCGCGGAAACAGGCCCTTCGGCCCACCGAGTCCACGCTGACCAGCGATCACCCCGTACACTAACACTATCCTACACACACTCAGGACAATTTACAATTTTTACCAAAGCCAATTAACCTACAAACCTGTACGTCTTTGGAGTGTGGGAGGAAACCGGAGCACCTGGAGAAAACTCACACAGGTCACGGGGAGAACGTGCAAATTCTGTACAGCGCCGGAGTTCCGGGTTCGATCCCGACTACGGGTGCTGTCTGTACGGAGTTTTTACGTTCTCCCCGTGACCTGCGTGGGTTTTCTCCAAGATCTTCGGTTTCCTCCCACACTCCAAAGACTCCCCCTCTCTCTATCCCTCCCCCACCCAAGTCGCACCAGCTTCTCGTTTTCACCCAACAAACAGCTAACAATGGCCTGGTTCCTTTATCATCGTTACTTTTTTGCATCTTTCATTCATTGTTCTTTATCTCTCCACATCATCGTCTATATCTCTCGTTTCCCTTATCCCGTGACTTTCAGACTGAAGATGGGTCTCGACCAGAAGCGTCACCCATTCCTTCTCTCCAGAGATGTTGCCTGAGTTACTCCAGCATTTTGTGTCTACCTTCGGTTTAAACCAGCATCTGCAGTTCCTTCCTACACAAGGCAACATTTGCAACTTCATTAGGCTTATTAAAAATGCAGGAGTCTGTGTCACCACCAAGAGGACATCTCTGGTCCTGCAGTTCAATGCTTTCTTCACCATCACTTGTACCGGGGTACAATGAGATGATGATGCAGTCAGCTGAGCAAGAGTATCACCAGAGAATCAACTTGCCCATACTGATCAACATGCCCCATCTACACTAGTCCCACTGGCCTGCGTTTGGCCCATAAGGATGAGAGGGAATCTTAGAAATATAGAAGCAGAAAATGGGTGCAGGAGTAGGCCATTTGGCCCTTCAAGCTTGCACCGCCATTCAATATGATCATGGCTGATCATCCAACTCAGTATCCTGTACCTGCCTTCTCTCCATACCCCCTGATCCCTTTAGCCACAAGGGCCACATCTAACTCCCTCTTAAATATAGTCAATGAACTGTGGCCTCAACTACCTTCTGTGGCAGAGAATTCCACAGATTCACCACTCTCTGTGTGAAAAATGTTTTTCTCATCTCGGTCCTAAAAGATTTCCCCCTTATCCTTAAAGATCTTTTAAGATTTAAAAAATCTCATTGAAACATATAAGATTGTTAAGGGCTTGGACACGCTAGAGGCAGGAAACATGTTCCCGATGTTGGGGGAGTCCAGAACCAGGGGCCACGGTTTAAGAATAAGGGGTGAGCCATTTAGAACGGAGATGAGGAAACACTTTTTCACCCAGAGAGTGGTGAGTCTGTGGAATTCTCTGCCTCAGAGGGCGGTGGAGGCCGGTTCTCTGGATGCTTTCAAGAGAGAGCTCGATAGGGCTCTTAAAAATAGCGGAGTCAGGGGATATGGGGAGAAGGCAGGAACGGGGTACTGATTGGGGATGATCAGCCATGATCACATTGAATGGCGGTGCTGGCTCGAAGGGCCGAATGGCCTACTCCTACACCTATTGTCTATTGTCTATCCCTCTGAACCTGTCCTATCCATGTACCTTAACATATTTCTTAACATAAACAGTCACCCGGTCAGGTCATAAGGTCATAAGGAATGGGAGTAGAATTAGGCCATTTGGCCCATCACATCTACTCCGCCATTCAATCATGGCTGATCTATCTCTCCCTCCTAACCCCATTGTCCTGCCTTCTCCCCATAACCCCTGACACCCGTACTAATCAAGAACGAATAATAAAGGGCCTGTCCCACTGTACGAGGTAATTCAAGAGTTTTCCCATGAATCGAACTCGGAGAATGTCCGTAGCGGGTCCGTAGGAGTTCGTGGAGTTCCCGTAGCGGCTCGTACGAGTAACGGTAGGTACTCGGGAAATCCGGTAAACTCGTGACGTTTTTTCAACACTGTGAAAAATGTCCACGAGTTAAAAAATACTCGCGATGAAAAAAATGGTTACTTTTTACTCGTACGGCCCGCTACGTGACATCCACGAACTCCTACGGACTCGCTACGCACATTCTCCGTGTTCGATTCAGGGGAAAACTCGGGAGAACTCTTGAATTACCTCGTACAGTGGGACAGGCCCTTAAGACAGATGGGATAAGAGTTAGTACAGGATGTACAGAACAGTCCACTGAGGTCCATCTGCAAGAGGTGGCATTTTGACACCGTTTCTCCATGCAGCTGGCCAGAAAGACCCGTTGCAGCCATCGTCCCGCCAACCCTCGCCCCGCTCCTTGCACGACCCTCTTCAGCCCTTGTGTCCCTGGAGGAAAGGGGGAAATTTGAGGAAGGCCGATGAGACAACGACAGGCATTTAAACAAAGCAACTCTTTACCATGTACACCCTTAATGCGAATGGCATGTTGGCCTCCATAACAAGAGGAGTTGAGTATATGAGCAAAGTGGTCCTTCTGCAGTTGTACAGAGCCCTATATGAGACCACACCTGGAGTATTGTGTGCAGTTTTGGTCTCCAAAATTTGCGGAAGGACATTCTTGCTATTGAGGGAGTGCAGCGTAGGTTCACAAGGTTAATTCCCGGGATGGCGGAACTGTCATAGGCTGAGAGAATGGAGCGGCTGGGCTTGTACACTCTGGAGTTTAGAAGGATGAGAGGATATCTTATTGAAACAAAAAAGATTATTAAGGCTTTGGACACGCTAGAGGCAGGAAACATGTTCCCGATGTTGGGGAAGTCCAGAACCAGGGGTCACAGTTTAAGAATAAGGGGTAAGCCATTTAGGACTGAGATGAGGAAAATTGTTTTCACCCAGAGAGTTGTGAGTCTGTGGAATTCTCTGCCTCAGAGGGCGGTGGAGGCCGGTTCTCTGGATGCTTTCAAGAGAGAGCTAGATAGGGCTCTTAAAGATAGCGGAGTCAGGGGATATGGGGAGAAGGCAGGAACGGGGTACTGATTGGGGATGATTTGCCATGATCACATTGAATGGCGGTGCTGGCTCGAAGATTACTACTCCTGCACCTATTGTCTATTGTCTATTGTCTACAACCTGTGGGAACGGGCGATCGCTGGTCGGCGCGGACTCGGTGAGCTGAAGGGCCTGATTCCACGCTGTATCTCTAAACTGCAAAAGCACTGTTTTGTTGTGTTCAGTCAAACATCCGGCAACCTGCTGACAATGGGGAAACTTACCATAACACCAGGCACAAGATTTGCCAAACCTATTATTTTGGTAAACAATTATTACAGAACTCAGCAAAGTCTGGTGCAATTAAATAACTTAATTACATACAACATTAAGAATGTAAAGCAATATCTCAAACTCTGATGCTGCCTCCATATGTAAATTACCAGTGCTTGAATCAACGTGCTTTTGTTAAATTACTGCTTTCTTGTCTTGTGCAAGCCAGCTATTATCCTGGACATGTTTCCTGTTCAAATATTCTCGTTCCTTGTCTCCACGGTAGGTTTTGAAAACTCTGCCCCGCTATCTTGCAAATCACCCACAAATCTGCCACAATCAAGTCAAGTTTATTCGTCATGCACGCATACGATTTGGCGCGCGTTTAACACATACGCGTACACAGGGGGCTGTGGCGGTGAGACTGAGAACAGAGAACCTGACAGTCAGACAGCTGAGACGCACTTGTCCACTTCCCACCTGGGTCGACACGTATTAATATTTCACAGGTATCTTGGTCGGGAGACGTGCGATCGTTCTGCCCGCCACCACACAGCCATCCAACTGGAGCCAGCGTTCTAAACTGTTCACTCCAACGCTCTCTCCGGTCTCCTCACATCCATATTTAAGCCCACCTTTCCGGCCAAGGCGTGCCCTGCATGTCGATGCACACAGCCCGGACCAGAGACAAGAAACGGGGAAAAGATCAAGGTGAACAAACCCGTCAAACAATCAAACGTCCACCTCACATCGTTTAACCCATTCCTGCCAAGGGCTGTGGCTGACAATAGACAATAGGTGCAGGAGTAGGCCATTCGGCCCTTCAAGCCTGCACCGCCATTCAATATGATCATGGCTGATCATCCCCAATCAGTACCCCGTTCCTGCCTTCTCGCCATATCCCCTAATTCCGCTATTTTTAAGAGCCCTATCTAGCTCTCTCTTGAAAGCATCCAGAGAACCGGCCTCCACCGCCCTCTGAGGCAGCTAATTCCACAGACAAGGCAGGAAATGTGAGGATCCAATTAGTTCTTCAGTTACGATAGTTGCATTGTGCGAACTTTTGGATAGACACATGGCTCATATGATGAGCGTTTGACTGCACCGGGCCTGTACTTGCTGGAGTTTAGAAGGATGAGGGGAGACCTCATTGAAACTTACCGAATAGTGAAAGGCCTGGATAGAGTGGATGTGGAGAGGATGTTTCCACTAGTGGGAGAGTCTAGGACTGGAGGCTACAGCCTCAGAATTAAAGGACGTCCCTTTAGGAAGGAGATGAGGAGGAATTTCTTCAGTCAGAGGGTGGTGAATCTGTGGAATTCTTTGCCACAGACGGCTGTGGAGGCCACAAGTGAGTGGATGTTTGTAAGGCAGAGATTGATAGATTCTTGATTAGTACGGGTGTCGGGGGTTGTGGGGAGAAGGCAGGAGAATGGGGTTAGGAGGGAGAGATAGATCAGCCGTGATTGAATGACGGAGTAGACTTGATGGGCCGAATGGCCTCATTCTGTTTCTATCTCTAACGACCTTTTGACCTTCACTTTATTGTCACGTGTACCTAAGTACAGTGACAATCTTTCTTTGCGTACAGGTCAGTGGCTGGAGTGATATACATCCTCAGGCAATGGATTATGTCAGGGACAGTTTCTTCCCAGCTGTTATCAGGCAACTGAATCACCCTACCACAACCAGAGCGCGGTCCTGAACTATTATCTACCTCATTGGTGACCCTCGGACTATCCTTGAATGGACTTTACCTTGCGCAAAACGTTATTCCCTTATCATGTATCTGTACACTATAAACGGCTCGATTGTAATCATGGATTGTCTTTCTGCCGACTGGTTAGCAGGCAACAAAAGCTTTTCACTGTACCTCGGTACACGTGGCAATAAACTAAACTGAAACCGAATCTGCGGGCAAATAAGTGATGGTCTTGGCATTCGGTTTGGTACGGACATGGTGGGCCGAAGGGCCTGTTCCTGTGCTGTACATTTTTACCCTCTGTGTTAAGATAGGTATCAACATTTTGTGGAGGTGACAGTCACGAATGACACAAGCTGCATGTGGATGAAGGAAGCCACCACAACTCTCACTTATCCTTTTGCCCACCTGGCAGGCAGGTAAAATCATCAACGTAAAACACGCTAGCTGACCATGAGAAGATTCTACAGGGGACCCAGTATTTTTTGTACGCTGAAGAAGAAATCCTATTCGTAAATAGTTGAGGGGAGGAACTCTGCCGCATTTGTAAAGATGTGGCACAGTTTTATAGAGCAGCGTCAGAGACCCAGGTTCAATCTTTAGTTCCGCTTAGTTCAGAGATACAGCGCAGAAACACGATCCCCAACACTGTAAATCCCCTGTCCCACTTAGGAGACCTAAACAGCAACCTCTGGTGACCTTGCCTGCCACCCAAAATAAAAATCAAGGTCGAGGTGACCTGCAACCTCCTCCCACCTCCCACGTGAGGAGACTAAAGAAGGCCCACCTGTCTCCTCAGATTCTGGTGAACTTCTACCGCTGCACCATCGAGAGCATCCTTACCAACTGTATCACAGTATGGTACGGCAACTGCTCTGTCTCTGACCGGAAAGCACTGCAGAGGGTGGTGAAAATTGCACAACGCATCACCGGTTCCTCACTCCCCTCCATTGAGTCTGTCCAAAGCAAGCGTTGTCTGCGAAGGGCGCTCAGCATCGCCAAGGACTGCTCTCACCCCAACCACGGACTGTTTACCCTCCTCCCATCCGAGAGGCGCTACAGGTCTCTCCGTTGCCGGACCAGCAGGTCCAGGAACAGCTTCTTCCCGGCGGCTGTTACATTACTCAACTCTGTACCTCGGTGGCCAGTCACACCCCCCCCCCCTCCACTCCTCCCACCAGGAAAATAATACTATGACTGTTTGCACGTAAATATATTTATTTATTGCTCATATTCTATGTCGCTCTTCTAGGGAGATGCTAACTGCATTTCGTTGTCTCTGTACTGTACACTGCACAATGACAATAAAGATTGAATCTGAATCTGAATCTGAATCTGACGTGTATGTTGAAAACCTTATGAAGAAAACCGGCTTCCACTAGACCTGTGACTAAATATTATCGGTTTTTAAAACGGCAACCTATTTTTAGTCGAGGCCGGTTTTAATCATGATGAAAAAATAGCAGCGACCTAGATGAAGCCTCGACCACGCGGAAACCACTTTCGACCATTATGGAGAGTGACCAAAACCTCCGGTGCAAGCTTTAGAACCAATAAACATTTTTTGGCAAGCTTTAGAACCAATGGACATTTTTTTTGCAAGCTTTAGAACCAATGGACATTTTTTTGCAAGCTTTAGAACCAATGGACATTTTTTGCAAGCTTTAGAACCAATAGACTTTTTTGCAAGCTTTAGAACCAATAGACATTTTTTTGCTAGCTTTCGAACCAATAGACACTTTTTTTGCAAGCTTTATAACCAATAGACATTTTTTTGCAAGCTTTAGAACCAATAGACATTTTTTTGCAAACTTTAGAACCAATAGACATTTTTTTGCAAGCTTTAGAACCAATAGAGACGCATTTTGCAAGCTTTGGAACCAATAGACATTTTTTGCAAGCTTTAGAACCAATAGACATTTTTTTGCAAGCTTTAGAACCAATAGACATTTTTTTGCAAGCTTTAGAACCAATAAACACATTCTGCAAGCATTTTAGAACCACTAAGGGCACTTACATTTGAGTTGACATGTGTTCAGTGTTATTCACAGCTCAGAGAAATGTGACCCTCTGCCTTCATCCATCTTGAAGAGTGAGTGAGGCACACCACTTCCTGGTTTTATAGTCCCTCCCCCCTGCCGCCAGCGGGGGCAGCAGAGAGAATGGGGAATTTTGTAAAAACATTAATATCTCTGTCATTTTTAATCGACGGGAAAAATCCTCGGCACACATTCGGCGGAGGGGGACTCTGAGCAAGGTGGCCAAAAATGACGGCCGTAGGTGGTGGCGTTCTCTCGGAAATCGCAGCACAGATGGCCAAAACCAGTCAAGAACAGACTTTTAGTAATATAGATATATACACACTGAACTTTTTTTCTTATTTATTCTAATGTTTACAGTGTAGGTACTGGGGAAATCTGGTAAACTCGTGACGTTTTTTCAACACTGTGAAAAATGTCCATGAGTTAAAAAAATACTTGCGATGAAAAAAATGGTTACTTTTTACTCGTACGAGCCGCTACGAGACATCCACAAACTCCTACGGACCCGCTAGTAAGTGTGTGGATGACACCAACATTGGTGACAGGGTGGAGAGTGAGCAACATTGTCTAATGTACGGTGACACGGTGGCACAGCGGTAGAGTTGCTGCCTCACAGCGCCAGCGACCCGGGCACCACGGAGTTTGTATGTCAAGACTATGTCGCAGATAAAACAATGACATTCTTACTTTCCAGCAGCACAACAGAATATGAAAACATTTCGGGTCTGGACCCCATTTTCTCCAAACAAGGAAATGATTTGTTTCATCTAAGAAAGAACTGCGGATGCTGGAAAAATCGAAGGTAGACAAAAATGCTGGAGAAACTCAGCGGGTGAGGCGGCATCTATGATTTGTTTTGATCTGTTTGCAGATTCAAACAGCTGAAGCCAGTCGAATAAACATCAAGACAGTAATCAGAAATGTCTCGACCAGAAACGTCACCCATTCCTTCTCTCCAGAGATGCTACCTGTCCCGCTGAGTTACTCCAGCTTTTTGTGCCCTCCTGTAAATACCATGGAGGTGTTTCTGAACTCAAACCATGTGAGGTATGATCGATCATGAGGTTAGATTTCTACCAACACTTGCCAAAGTGCTGACTCCATTTCAATGGTTCAAGCAAGTAAGTAAGTTTATTGGCCAAATATTCACATACAAGGAATTTGCCTTGGTGCTCCGCACACAAGTACCAACATGACATACAGTGACAGTTACGAGTGACTCAGAAAACACTAAACATTAATAATAATAAGACATTAATGATAAAACACCATTGATCAAATATGTGAACCAACAAAATACCAGATCAAAGGTTACAATACAATTTTTACCGAAGCCAATTAACCTACAAACCTGCACGTCTTTGGAGTGTGGGAGAAAACGGAGCACCCGGGGTAAACCCACGCAGGTTACGGTGAGAACGTACAAACTCCGTAAAGACAGCACCCAAAAAAACAGACAGACATCAAAAAAACGAAGGAGCTGATCATGGACTTTAGGAGGGCACATCATCCGAGGACGTACACTCCATTGAGGATAAATGGGGAACCTGTGGATAGGGTGAACTGTTTTAATAATCTGGGAGTCCACATCTCCGAGGATATGACTTGGGCATCACACGCCTCACCACTCGTGAGTAAGGCAAGGCAGCGCCTTTACCACCTCAGGCAATTGAGGAAATTCAGAGTGTCTCCGAGGATCCTCCAGTGCTTCTGCGCAGCGGCGGTGGAAAGCATCTTGTCCGGGAATATTACCATCTGGTTTGGGAATTGCTCTGCCAAGGACAAGAAGGCTCTGCAGAGAGTAGTGCGTTCGGCCGAACGCACTATGGGAACTTCACTTGCCCCCCTGCAGGAACTATACATCAGGAGGTGCAACTCCAGAGCCAACAATATCATGAGAGACCCCTTCCACCCCTGCAACGGACTGTTCCAGCTGCTACGGTCAGGCAAACGCCTCCGTTGCCATACGGTGAGAACGGAGAGGTTGAGAAGGAGTTTCTTCCCAGAGGCCATTCGGACTGTAAACGCCTATCTCACCAGAGACTAACTCTATTGAACGTTTTTCCTTCCATTATTTATTATGTAAAAGAATATGTGTGTTAAGATTGTGTTTATAGTTTGTTTGGTTGTTTGGTTGTTTGTCTTTTGCACAAAGTTCCGCGAGCATTGCCACTTTCATTTCACTGCACATCTCGTATGTGTATGTGACAAATAAACTTGACTTGACTTGACTTGGCCCGTGGCCAGGATCGAACCCGGGTCTCTGGCGCTGTGAGGCAGCAACTCTACCGCTGCGCCTTTGTCTCCCATTTAGACCAGTTATTCCAAAGATGGCCAACATCAAGGATGTTCTCACAAAGAAACATAGAAACATAGAAAATAATTGCAGGAGTAGGCCATTCGGCCCTTCGAGCCAGCATTGCCATTCAATATGATCACGGCTGATCATCCAGGATCAGTTCCCCGTTCCTGCATTCTCCCCATATCCCTTGATTCCATATTGTCTCACCATCTCAATGTGGCAATGACACAGAGCACAGAATGTACAGGAAAAATATCACAGCAATGTCTTGTCAAAGACATCTTGCAACACAGTCACAACAAGCAGAGAACACAACATTTACTCAGATGGCCAAGAGTCGGCTGTGGAAGACAATCTAAGTGACAGAGCAGTGTGAAATGCTGGGTGAATGGACTGCTCTGTCACTTATTCCGTCTGGGGACCTTGCGTCCGTATGGCATTAACATTGAATTCTCCCAATTTTGCTAGCCCTTGCTGTCTCCTCCCCTTCCTTAACCCTCTAGCTGTCTCCTCCCACCCTCCCATCCGCCCGCCCTCGGGCTCCTCCTCCTCCTCCCCTTTTCCTTCTTTCTCCCCCCCACTCCCCATCAGTCTGAAGAAGGGTTTCGGCCCGAAACGTCGCCTATTTCCTTCGCTCCATAGATGCTGCTGCACCCGCTGAGTTTCCCCAGCAATTTTGTGTACCTTCGATATTCCAGCATCTGCAGTTCCCTTTTGAACACGAATGCTCTGTCACTTAGATTGGTAGGAAAGAAATGACACACAAAGTGTTGGGGTGACTCACTAGAAGACATGGATAGGGTGGCACGGTGGGGCAGCTGTAGAGATGCTGCCTTACAGCACCAGAGACCAGGGTTCAATCCTGACCTTGTCGACCAGCGATCCCCGCACACTTATGCCCCTGTCCCACTTAGGAAACCTGAACGGAAACCTCTGGAGACTTTGCGCCTCACCCAAGGTTTCCGTGCTGTTCCCGGAGGTTCCCGGAGGTTTTTGTCAGTCTCCCTACCTGCTTCCTCTACCTGCAACCTCCGGCAACCACCTGCAACCTCCGGGAACCACACGGAAACCTTGGGTGGGGCGCAAAGTCTCCAGAGGTTTCCGTTCAGGTTTCCTAAGTGGGACAGGGGCATTAACACTATCCCACACACACTAGGGACAATTTACAATTTTGCCGAAGCCAATTAACCTACAAACCCGCACGTCTTTGGAGTGTGGAAGGAAACCAGAGATCCTGGAGAAAACCCATGCAGGTCACGGGGAGAACGTACAAACTCCGTACAGACAGCACCTGTAGTCAGGATGGAACCCGGGTCTCTGACGCTGTGAGGCAGCAACTCTACCGCTGCGCCACCGTGCCACATCTCCTTAATAATATGATGTTCCTGCTTTTTGAATGTTAAGACGCTGGGTTGACCAGCGTTTTATTTTTTGATCAAAGGAATAGTACCACAGTTTTCCGCCATTCTGCATCATTTGCAATAGGCTCATCAGTGTGACCTTGGTGATTGCCAGCCTGTTAACTTGGCCGTTATAGTCTGATACATTTTGGAGTCCATTATAAAAGAAACAGTTCATGAGCATTTAGTGGGAAACAAGGTAATAAATCCAAATGAACAAGAATTGATGAAAATCAGGTCAAGCCCAACAAATTTATTGCCATCCGTTGAGGATGTATTTGGCAGTCAATGGTAAAGTGATGGATATTATTCAGATACTTGAGTCTAAGTGGAGATGGAGATGATTAAAAGCTGCGTGCAGCCAAATGTCAGGCCAGGCAGCACGCACACGTCAGGAATGACTACAGTGGAAGGGAGCATGGATACATATTCTTCAGCTTTATTTAATTTACCTCAGGGGAAATCATAAGACATTTCGCAGAGGCTGAGATCAGAATGGGTCAACGAAAAACCATGAGACTCAGGAATTGTCTATCATCTGCAGAAGACAGATGTTTGACCCATTTTTTCATTTCGTACTTTTGTTTCACTTCAACTTTGGGAAAGTACTCATCAAAATCCCATGTTAGACTCTTACCCGGTCAAGGGATAAAACTATTCTCAGCGTGAACCGTGGGTGAGATTGTTACTCGGTCATCGGTTTGTAAATGAGTTAACTTTAGAATGAATTGCAATGAAATAGCTTTGTCCATGTGAACTGTGGCGTGTGGGTGGCACAATGGCCTGAAAGCCTGGTACATCGACAGTTCAACTCGCCATAGCAGGGAGGTTCTACTGCAGTTGTACAGGGTCTTGGTGAGACCACACCTGGAGTATTGCGTACAGTTTTGGTCTCCTAATCTGAGGAAAGACATTCTTGCCGTAGAGGGAGTACAGAGAAGGTTCACCAGACTGATTCCTGGGATGTCAGGACTTTCACATGAAGAAAGACTGGATAGACTCGGCTTGTACTCGCTGGAATTTAGAAGATTGTGGGGGGATCTTATAGAAACTTACAAAATTCTTAAGGGGTTGGACAGGCTAGATGCAGGAAGATTGTTCCCGATGTTGGGGAAGTCCAGAACAAGGGGTCACAGTTTACGGATAAGGGGGAAATCTTTTAGGACCGAGATGAGAAAAATATTTTTCACACAGAGAGTGGTGAATCTCTGGAATTCTCTGCCACTGAAGGTAGTTGAAGCTAGTTCATTGGCTATATTTAAGAGGGAGTTAGATGTGGCCCTTGTGGCTAAAGGGATCAGGGGGTATGGAGAGAAGGCAGGTACAGGATACTGAGTTGGATGATCAGCCGTGATCATATTGAATGGCGGTGCAGGCTCGAAGGGCCGAATGGCCTACTCCTGCACCTATTTTCTATGTTTCTATGTTTCTATGTTTCAAAGGTGCTTTTATTGTCCCTCCACTCCTGGCGACATCCCAGTAAATACCCAAGGTAGACACAAAATGCTGCAGTAACTCAGCAGGACAGGCAGCACCTCTGGAGAGAAGGAATGGGTGACGTTTCGGGTCCAGACCCTTCTTCAGACCGAAAGTCAGGGGAGGGGAAAAGATACGGAAGGGTGAGGTGTGAAAACGAGAGATCAAAGCGAACAAAGGGAGCATCACCTCATATTTTTCGCTTGGGTAGGAACTGCAGATGCTGGAAAAATCGAAGGTAGACAAAAATGCTGGAGAAATGCAGCGGGTGAGGCAGCATCTATGGAGCGAAGGAATAGGTGACGTTTCGGGTCGAGACCCTTCTTCAGATTGAAGGTAGACAAAAATGCAGGAAAAACTCAGCGGGTGAGGCAGCATCTATGTTGCGAAGGAATAGGCGACGTTTCGGGTCGAGACCCTTCTTCAGATTGAAGTTAGACAAAAATGCAGGAAAAACTCAGCGGGTGAGGCAGCATCTATGTTGCGAAGGAATAGGTGACGTTTCGGGTCGAGACCCTTCCGGGTCTCGACACGAAACGTCACCTATTCCTTCGGGGTCCAGACCCGAAACGTCACCTATTCCTTCGCTCCATAGACGCTGCCTCACCCGCTGAGTTTCTCCAGCGTTTTTGTCTACTTTCAGTTGAGAAGTTTTGCAATTAGCCTATTGAAGCAGCAAGGGGTTCCAATAGACTAAAGAATGGTGCATGCAAGTCTTTCGGAGTGAATAAATCTCCGAGGTACCTCGACGTGGGATATTCTCCGGAGAGGAGAACGGTGTGTGTATTTGAGTCTTGAAGTAACATTATTTACATTGATGTAGTAGCCTGTCACATCAAAACATCACAAAGCACTTCACACATGCTGAATTGTGTTTGAAGTGCAGAGAATGTATTACAGTGTATAGGTAAATACACCAGTGATTATACAAACAATCACAGGCTGAATGAGCGGCTAATCTTCCAGCTTCTATTTAAATAATGGTGTGACATTGTCAACATTCATATGAACCAGTCAAACTGTGAACTGCAATTCAACCAGATGATAATTAAAGGAGGTATATCTTCAACGATTATTGCCACTTTGTGTTTTAATTCATGTCACCACATGCCATTTTCTGGGGCTATATTATATTGCAACTGATTATATTCTGTTTTGCTTTTATTTTTTTTACATGGAGCGATGGAGTCAGATAATTTCTGCAAACAGTGTGTGATTCCTGCAGTACGCATAACACTAACTATTCTGAAACAGTCCAGAACCAAAGATAGACACAAAGGGTTTCGGCCCGAAACGTTAGGAATAAGGGGTGAGCCATTTAGAACGGAGACGAGGAAACACTTTTTCTCACAGAGAGTGGTGAGTCTGTGGAATTCTCTGCCTCAGAGGGCGACGGAAGCCAGTTCTCTGGATACTTTCAAGAGAGAGCTAGATAGGGCTCTTAAAGATAGCGGAGTCAGGGGATATGGGGAGAAGGCAGGAACGGGGTACTGATTGGGGATGATCAGCCATGATCACATTGAATGGCGGTGCTGGCTCGCAGGGCCGAATGGCCTACTCCTGCACCTATTCTCTATGTGTCTATGTATATATCACCTGTCAATTTCCTCCACAGATGCTGCCTGACCTGTTGAGTTCCTCCAGCACTTTGTGTTTTGGCCAAGATTCCAGCATCTGCAGTTCCTTGTGTCTCTAGTTTCAAGGAAGCAAATGAAAGAAGCAGCCTGGAAAACAAAGGTCTAGCAGGAAAGCAGAACTGAAGAAATACATATCAGTACAATAAGTACCAGAGGGTTTGTCGTGTCTGAAAGAAAATGATTTATAAGAATCCGTTGATTTACACATTGTGGCTTTGATAGCGCTGGTTGTCGAAACAGTGAACACTTCAACTTCTGAAATTCAAATGTTGCAATGTATTTTGAGGGAAGCAAATGTCCAATGTAATAACATGTTGTAATCTATCACGGGTACTCAAGGAGCAGCAGATCCTGGTTTACCAAAGAAAAACACAAAATGTGCTGGAGTAACTCAGCGGGTCAGGCAGCATCTGCGGAGAACATGGATAGGTGACATAGAAACATAGAAACATAGAAATTAGGTGCAGGAGTAGGCCATTCGGCCCTTCGAGCCTGCACCGCCATTCAATATGATCATGGCTGATCATCCAACTCAGTATCCTGTACCTGCCTTCTCTCCATACCCCCTGATCCCTTTAGCCACAAGGGCCACATCTAACTCCCTCTTAAATATAGCCAATGAACTGGCCTCAACTACCTTCTATGGCAGAGAATTCCACAGATTCACCACTCTCTGAGTGAAAAATGTTTTTCTCATCTCGGTCCTAAAAGATTTCCCCCTTATCCTTAAACTGTGACCCCTTGTTCTGGACTTCCCCAACATCGGGAACAATCTTCCTGCATCTAGCCTTTCCAACCCCTTAAGAATTTTGTAAGGTTCTATAAGATCCCACCTCAATCTTCTAAATTCTAGCGAGTACAAGCCAAGTCTATCCAGTCTTTCTTCATATGAAAGTCCTGACATCCCAGTAATCAGTCTGGTGAACCTTCTCTGTACTCCCTCTATGGCAAGAATGTCTTTTCTCAGATTAGGAGACCAAAACTGTACGCAATACTCCAGGTGTGGTCTCACCAAGACCCTGTACAACTGCAGTAGAACCTCCCTGCTCCTATACTCTTTGATGTTTCACAGAGTGCTGGAGTAACTCAGTGGGTCAGGCAGCATCTGTGGAGAACGTGGATAGGTGACGTTTCACAGAGTGCTGGAGTAACTCAGCGGGTCAGGCAGCATCTGTGGAGAACATGGATTGGTGGTAATTCCGGTCAAGACCCTTCCTCAGCCTGATTGTATTAGGGGAGATTGAGCTGGGAGAGAGAGATGGGGGCGGGACAAAGGTTATTAAATTAATTATTATTTAATTAACACAAAGGCTACAGTGTGGGGGGAGGGGGCAGGTGATTGGCAGATGGGTGGACAAAGTAGTCTTGAGATGGTCTTGACCCGAAATGACAGCCAGGTTGGCTGGATGGCAGAAGCCAATGAGTGGCAATGAAGGGGTTTTTTTTCTGGTTGGCTGCCAGTGACTAGTGGAGTTCCGCAGGGCTCGGTGTTGGGGCCGCTACTCTTCACGTTGTATATTCATGATTTGGATGAGGGGGGTTGGAGGCTTTGTGGCCAAGTTTGCGGATGATACGAAACCAGATGGGGGGGCAGTTAGCGTAGAGAAAGCAGGAACTCTGCAGAAGGACTTGGACAGGTTGGGCGAGCGGGCAGAGAAGTGGCAGATGGAAACTAGTGGAGCAAAGTGTGGAGCCATGCATTTTGGCAGTAGGAACAAAGGCGTAGACTATTTTCTAAATAGGGAGGGAATCCTGAAATCGGAGGTACAAATGGACTTGGGAGCGCTGGTGCAGGATTCCCAAAAAGTTAATCTGCAAGTCGAATCGGTAGTAAAGAAAGTAAGCTCAATGCTAGCATTTATTTCAAGAGGGCCTGTATACAAAAACAGGGATGTAATGCTGAGGCTCTATAAGGCGCTGGTCAGGCCGCATTTGGAATATTGTGAGCAGTTTTGGCCGCCATATCTGAGGAAGGATGTGCTGGCTCTGGAGAGGGTCCAGTGGAGATTTACAAGAATGATCCCAGGAATGAGTGGGTTAACCTATGATGAGTGTTTGTCGGCACAGGGCCTGTACTCGCTGGAGTTTAGAAGAATGAGGGAGGACCTCATTGAGACTTACAGAATAGTAAAGGCTTGGATAGAGTGGACGTGGAGAGGATGTTTCCACTAGTGGGAGAGTCTAGGACTTGAGGTCACAGCCTCAAAATTAAAGGATGTTTTTTTAGGAAGGAGATGAGGAGAAATTTATTTAGTCAGAGGGTGGTGAATCTGTGGAATTCTTTGTCACACAAGGCTGTGGAGGCCAAGTCAGTGGAAATTTTTAAGGCAGAGATAGACAGGATCTTGATTCGTACGGGTGTCGGGGGTTATGGGGAGAAGTCAGGAGAATGGGGTTAGGAGGGAGAGCTAGATCAGCCGTGATTGAATGGCGGAGTAGACTTGATGGGCCGAATGGTCTAATTCTGCTCCTATCACATGACCTTATGAGATGCTGCCTGACCCGCTGAGTTACTCCAGCACTTTGTGTCTATCTGCAGTTCCTTCCTGTGTATAAGATCCCGGAAGTGGCGGCGCTACTTAACAGCTGCGGCTCGCCTGCAGTCCGTCTGTTTTTTTCTTTTTTGTTGTTTTCTTTTGTCCTGTTTTAGTTAGATGTTAGTTTATTAGATTGTGTTATGTGTGGGGCGGGGGGGGGGGGGGTGAAACATGTTTTTTTGTCTCTTCTTTTGGGGGAGTGCGACTCTTCTTGTCGTATCCCCCTTCTCTGCCTCCGTCTGCGCTGAGGCCTAATGGCGGAGCTGGCGGCCTCCAACTTCGGCCGACCTTGAGGCTCCGGAGGCAGAGCCAGCCAGGACTTACCAACGCGAGGCTGGCCGGCATTCGGAGCTGAAGCGGCGTTCCGGCGTTACGCCGGCGGCGACCTGAATTCGGTGCTCGGCCGCGGGCCCAGTGGACAACATCGTCGGGAGCTCGCAGGTCACAGGTTGGTGACCTGTTTTTCCGGAGCTCCCGCAACTACAGATGCGTCCGCTGGACTGGAGGGCGGCATCTTCGGCAGCGTCGACCGCCCCGGGCCGCGGAGTTTGAACCGGCCCGTTTGCGGAGCGTGGATTCAGCCGCGGGACTTACTCACCATCATTCGGCGGGGTAACAACATCGGAGGCCTGGATCGCCTCAGCGCAGAGGGAGAACAAGGAGGGAAGAGACAATGACTTTATCCTTTTGCCTCCATCACAGTGAGGAGGTGCCTGGTGAACTCACTGTGGTGGATGTTAATATGTGTTTATTGTATGTTTTGTTATTTATTATTATATGTATGACTGCAGGCAACAACATTTCGTTCAGACTGAAAGGTCTGAATGACAAATAAAGGAATTCAATTCAATTCAATTCAATGAGAGGAATAGATCAGGTAGATGCACAGTCTCTTGCCCAGAGTAGGGGAATCGAGGACCAGAGGAGATAGGTTTAAGGTGGGGGTGAAAGATTTAAATAGGAACCTGAGGGGTTACTTTTTCACACAAACGGTGGTGGGTGTATGGAACAAGCTGCCAGAATAGGTAGTTGAGGCTGGGACTATCGCAATGTTTAAGGAACAGTTGGACAGGTACATGGATAGGGCAAGTTTGGAGGGATATGGGCCAAACACAGGCAGGTGGGACTTCTGTAAATGGGACATGTTGGTCGGTGTGGGCAAGTTGGGCCGATGGACCTGTTTCCACGTTGTATCACTCCATGAGTCTAACAGGACATATAACAGGAGATGGCAGAGGGATATTGACAGTGAAAGGCTTGTTGCTTCGGGAAGCCATCCAGGAAGAACATCTTCAATGTCAACGGTGCTGGGCTCCAGCTTGCTGCCAGCATCATCAGCATCATGCTTGCACCCATGATGGAGCAGCTGATGACCGAGGCTGGGGCACAGCGGCTGCCCGACACAGTGCCAGGCAAGGTCACCTTGCCACGGGGCAAGTTGGAACTGGAGTCATTGTGGCTGTTAGTCTGGGAAAGCAGCCAACACAATCAAAGTCTAGTCCCACCGCGGTCATTCCCTCCTCTCCCCGCTCCCGTCCAGCAGAAGGTACAGAAAGCTCACACCACCAGACTCAAGAACAGCTTCCTCCCCTTCTGTTATCGGGCTTCTGAACGGTCCTTCCATAATAGCCCTGTCCCACGGTACGAGCTCATTCCAAGAGCTCTCCCGAGTTTAAAAAAAATCAAACTCGTAGTAAGCACGGAGAATGAACGTAGCGGGTACGTCGGAGCTCGGGGGCGTCTCTTAGCGGCGCGTAACGCTAACGGCAGGTACTCAGGAAGACTCGCTAACGGCAGGTAAGCACGGGAAGACTGGTGAAGATTTTTCAGCATGTTGAAAAATGTCCACGAGAGCCCCGAGTACCGACGAGCGGCCATTACTGTAAATCTCCGAGTTCGAATCAGGGCAAACTCGGGAGAGAGCTCTTGGAATGAACTCGTACCGTGGGACAGGGCTTTATGCTAGGCTACTGCGTGGGTTTTCTCCGGGTGCTCTGGTTTCCTCCGCACTCCAAAGACGTTCAGGTTTGTAGGTTAATTGGCTTCTGTAACTTGTCCCTGGTGTGTGTAGGATCATGTTGGTGTACGGGGATCGCTGGTCGGCGTGGACTCAGTGGGATGCAGGGCCTGTTTCTGCACTGTCTCTCTAAATAATAGAGCACCTAAATAAATGATCGTTAACAATCCCAATTTCCCACCAATTCATTCGGAACTAATTATATAAAAGGCATGCGAAAATAGACGTGGGCAGGACCACAAGGCATCAACAACTCGACAGCGGGGAATGGGAAGGAATTCCTCCTTGTCTACTTTCCAAACTCTGCATAGTTTAGTTTCGAGGTACAGCGTGGAAACAGGCCCTTCGACCCACCGTGTCAATAGACAATAGACAATAGGTGCAGGAGTAGGCCATTCGGCCCTTCGAGCCAGCACCGCCATACACTGTGATCATGGCTGATCATCCCCAATCAGTGTCCTGTTCCTGCCGTCTCCCCATATCCCCTGACCGTGCCGACCAGCGATCCCCGCCCACTAACACTACCCTACACACACTGGGGACAATTTACATTTACACCAAGCCAATTACCCTACAAACCTGTTAATCTTTGGAGTGTGGGAGGAAATCGAAGATCTCGGAAGAAACCCATGCAGGGTCACGGGGAGAATGGACAAACTCCGTATAGACAGCGCCCACAGTCGGGATCGAACTCGCGTCTCTGGAGCTGAAAGCGCCGTGAAGCGGAAACTCTACCGCTGCGCCACCGTGAGCGCCCTGTTTGTATCGACCGTGAAACCCATTCGACCCATTCCTTCCATCCGGAGGTCGCTGCCCGTCCCGCTGAGTTACTCCAGCGTTTCGTGTCCATCTTCGCTGCAGTTCCTTCCTCCTCATTCATTCTTCACACGCACAAGGAATTTATTTTTTGAAAAATGTATTTTTGTAACCTTGTGCTGTGTCAAACTGTCCTGCTGGAGTTGCTAATGAAACACTCATCATCCAGTCAAATGCTTTAACCTGCTGGTTAAGTAAATGAGCATTCCTGTCCCTGCTGTGATCACCAGGCAGCCTCTCATTTAGTTTACCAACAATACAAGCTGATTCACAATGCAATTGTCCAAGAGGGACTTGGTTTATTTTCATCTGCTTTTTCTCCACAGTCTCGGCAACCGTTTTGCTCAAATTGCCAATTAAAATCATCAACCTCTAAGTGATGTTTCTCGGTGCATGCATCAGAGTATCTCAATGCTGCAGCATGACTTGTCTCTGCACTGGGGGTCTCAAGATGCACCAGGGCCTTGGTGTGGGGCCTCGCATTGACCATACCCTTCTAAGAGGGAGGCCAAATCAGTCGAGTGAAGCCCAGTGGCAGGTTAACCACCACAGTCCACAGGGTATCAGCACCCCAGGCGTAGCTCAACCAAGTACTGTCCCACCAACGGACACGAGTCCAGAGCCCAACCAGCCACAGCCAGCGGTAGAGAGGAAGATGGAAGGAAAAAAGCCGAATGGAGCAGTGACTGGCTGTGGCTGAAGAGAAAAGATGCTGCCTGGGCTGCCACGTGACTGACCATCCAGAGGCTAACCATAAAGGGCCTGTCCCACGAGCATGCGCCTGCGTGCGGTGAGCGTGACCAAACCGGAAGCGGGGGCCGCACGGAGGTCGAGTGAGTGACGTGAAGTTCGAGCGAAGTCCGCGGGAAGTTTGTGCGTGACGTACGGCATCAAGACGCTGCGTACGGTGTCGAGGCGGTGCGTACGGCCTCAATGCGGCTGCGGGCCGGCAGGCCGTTGCCGCGAGGAATTTTTGAACACGGTCAGTTTTTCGGAGCCCCGCGCGATATCGGGATCAGTTCCGCACGACTCCATACGACTCCGGCGATCGAAGTGGGACCGGCCCCGCAAGGCCGTACGTACGTTAGGTCATGCTTGCCGCATGCAGTCGTATGCTCGTGGGACAGGCCCTTAAGACACACACCCAGGGCTGATCACCCTGCGGTGGGCCTGCCTCGACTGAGGGGGTCTTGTGATAAAAGGCCGAAACACCCAGTGACGTTGAGGTACACAACTGAAGATGTGTCTGATTGGTAGCAAGTTCACCTAGTGGTCATCCCCAAGAATGTCAATTGTAGTGAAGAACCTAAGGGGTTGTAACATCCAGTCCTACTAATCAATATTGCATCTCCAACCTTGCTGGTGTCACTCACTGGAGAATCAGCCATGGTCGGCACAGGGTGTATCACAACAGTGAGATCTGCAATTCAATCATTCCCGATTCCTGTACCGGGTGACCTCTTCAACACGTCCTACAGATGAGACGTCCCTTAATAATCAAAGCACTGAAGGGCCTGTCCCACTTACGCAACTTTTCCGGCAACTTGCCGGCACCCAATTCTCAACATGTTGAAAATCCAGCGGCGACCAGAACAAGGTACGACTCTTTGGGCGACTACTCACGACCGTACAGGCGTCACCCCGCGACATGTCGCCTGTACGGTCGTGAGTCGTCTCCTCGGTCGCCCAAAGAGTCGTAGCGTCTTTCTGCCCCACCATGAAGTAACTCTACCGCTGCGCCACCATGCCACCCAACAAAGTTGACCAACAAAGTAAAGAAAAACAATTTATTCATAAAAATATTTCATTCCCCAGCACTGATGCTCCTCAACTTGATCAGCATCAGCGAGATTGCCAATTTTATTTAATATTATTTATTGGAACATACACATTAGAGGTGCATCTTGTACAGGGCAATGGATTATCTATTCCAAGTGCTGTGATACCATACTGCCTTCAAGTGCCAGGCCTTATATCAGTGTGGAGAAATCAGCTAGTATCTTCGCACAGGTTCTGGCAACCTGCTAGATACATTCCCATCAAATATTTAAAGCCCCTTCGCTTGGCCAGCTATAAAATCGCTGAGTCGATGTGTTCAGCAACTCCCAACCAATTTTGGTTTAAGTGCCGTCATGAAAATGTGTCAATGCAAAATAAAAAGCCATTGAAAAGCAATGTTCCTCACGGACATGTGTGTCCAATGTGAGTACCGTGTTTGACCAGAAGGATGCCTAGATTAGAAGATATCACCAATAATGAGAGTTGCTCTCTTTAAGAGAGAGGCCCAGAATGCTGGAGTAACTCGGCGAGTCAGGCAGCATCTCTGGATAAAAGGAATAGATGAAGATTTGGGTCTGGACCCTTCTTCAGTCCCTTGTAGTTTGAGGTTTGGAACGGATCTCGACCCGAAACGTCACCTGGACCGTTTCTCCAGAGATGCTGCCTGTCCCACTGAGTCACTCCAGCACTTGGTGCCTATCTTTGGTCTTAAGGGCCTGTCCCACCTACATGACTTTTTCGTGTTGAAAATCCAGCGGCGACCAGAAAGACGCTACGACTCTTTGGGCGACTGAGGAGACGACTCACGACCGTACAGGCGACATGTCGCAGGGTGACGCCTGTATGGTCGTGGGTAGTCGCCCAAAGAGTCGTACCTTGTTCTGGTAGCCGCTGGATTTTCCACACGTTGAACATTTTCGGCCACCTGTAACGACCTATGACGGGTGCCGGCAGTCGCCGAAAAAGTCGCGTAAGTGGGACAGGCCCTTAAACCAGCATCTGCTGTTCCTTCCTACAGCTTTAAAGAGAGGTCGGACTGACTTGGATTGTTTTCTCTGGAACATCAGAGGTTGAGGAGAGAGGAACTGATGGAATATATGGAATTATGAAAGGCATACATCAGGTGAACAGCCAGAACCTTTTTTCTCAGGATAGAAATATCAAAGATGAGTGGGCGTAGCTTTAAGGTAAGAGGTGTTTTTACTAAGAGAATTTTTTAACTTAGAGGTTAGTGAATGATAGGAACATGCTGCCAGGGGTGCTGGTGGAGAGACGATAGTGGTGTGTATGAGGTTTTTAGATAGGCATGTGGATATAATAATAATAATAATAAATTTTATTTAATGGGCACCTTTCAGACATCTCAAGGACACCTTACATAGTAATCGGAATAACAACATATAATCGGAATAGAACAGGTAAAAAAGACATCACAGAGACACAAATTAAAAACAGAATTCAATCCAAAAACAGAAAATCAAAAACAGTGTGAAGAGAGAGCAGCGGCAGCCAAAGCGCGCCAGCGTCCACTCTCTCTTCACGGCAGCCATCTTGGACACAGACCTACAGGACTACAATTAGACAAAAAAATCATCCCCCCACAGTGGGTAGCACTGTGGAGGAAGGCACAATGTCCAGGGATATGGACCACATGCGGTCAGAGGAGACTGGTTTAAATTGGTTGTGTGTTCGGCCAAAGGGCCTGTTCCTGTTCTGTACTATAGACAATAGACAATGGTTGCAAGAGTAGGCCATTCGGCCCTTCGAGCCAGCACCGCCATTCAATGTGATCATGGCCGATCATCCCCAATCAGTACCCCGTTCCTGCCTTCTCCCCATATCCCCTGACTCCGCTATCTTTAAGGGCCCTATCTAGCTCTCTCTTGAAAGTATCCAGAGAACCGGCCTCCACCGCCCTCTGAGGCAGAGAATTCCACAGACTCACAACTCTCTGTGAGAAAAAGTGTTTCCTTGTCTCCGTTCTAAATGGCTTACCCCTTATTCTTAAACTGTACTGTTCTATATTCTATTAGGCAGGTACAATAACAACATTTAGAAGTCATTTGTGCAAGTACTTGAACAAGAAAGGCTCAGAGGGAATGTGTTATAAGGAACTGCAGATGCTGGCTTGTATTGAAGATAGACGCAAAGTGCTGGAGTCACTCAGCGGGTCAGGCAGCATCTGTGGAGAAAAGGAATAGATGACGTTTTGGGTCAAATCTGAAGAAGGGTTCCAGACTGAAACGTCACCTGTTCCTTTCCTCCAGAGATGCTGCCTGACCTGCTGAGTTACTTGAGCACTCTGTACCTATCTCAGCTTTAGAGGGATATGGGCCAAACACAGGCAAACGGGGAATCTCAGCTGGCATGGAAGAGTTGGGCCGAAGGGCCTGTTTGCATGCTGAATGATTCTTTATGGACCACCTTCTGAGCAAAAAAGTTGTCCTTGACATGCCTCTCGAATCTCTCCCCTTTCACATTACACCGATGCCCTCTGGTTCTAGAATCCTCCACGAGTAAACATTGTAAACTGCATGGTTGACAACACAGATATCATCAAGGCTCTGAATGGCCCTAAAATGGCTCTGAATGGCCCTACAAGGTTAATTCCCGGGATGGCGGGACTGTCATATGCTGAGAGAATGGAGCGGCTGGGCTTGTACACTCTGGAGTTTAGAAGGATGAGAGGAACTCTTATTGAAACATATAAGCTTATTAAGGGTTTGGACACGCTAGAGGCAGGAAATTTATCGTAGCCGCTGCCTCAAAAAGGCTGGCAGTATCATCAAAGACCCACACCATCCTGGCCACACACTCATCTCCCTGCTACCTTCAGGCAGAAGGTACAGGAGTCTGAAGACTGCAACAACCAGGTTCAGGAATAGCTACTTCCCCACAGCCATCAGGCTATTAAACCTGGCTCGGACAAAACTCTGATTATTAATAACCCATTTTCTGTTATTTGCACTTCATCAGTTTATTTATTCATGTGTGTATATATTTATATCATGGTATATGGACACACTTATCTGTTTTGTAGTAAATGCCTACTATGTTCTGTGTGCTGAAGCAAAGCAAGAATTTCATTGTCCTATACAGGGACACATGACAATAAACTCACTTGAACTTGAACTTGATAGAATGGAGCAGCTGGGCTTGTATACTCTGGAGTTTAGAAGGATGAGAGGGGATCTTATTGAAACATATAAGATTATTAAGGGTTTGGACACGCTAGAGGCAGGAAACATGTTCCCGATGTTAGGGGAGTCCAGAACCAGGGGCCACAGTTTAAGAATAAGGAGTAAGCCATTTAGAACGGAAATGAGGAAACACCTTTTCTCACAGAGAGTGGTGAGTCTGTGGAATTCTCTGCCTCAGAGGGCGGTGAAGGCAGGTTCTCTGGATGCTTTCAAGAGAGAGCTAGATAGGGCTCCTAAAGATAGGGATATGGGGAGAAGGCAGGAACGGGGTACTGATTGGGGATGATCAGCCATGATCACATTGAATGGCGGTGCTGGCTCGAAGGGCCGAATGCCCTACTCCTGCACCTATTGTCTATTGTCTATTGTCTAAAATACAGCCTGCTTGCTCCCTGAATTGTCGGTGCAGGGTGTAACCTCGATGCGTGGCCCTTGTCGAAACGGTTTAACCTCAGCAAGTTACTTCAAGCACCAGCGGAGATATTGATGGTGTCCTACAAGTGAGTAAATTCACAGCACTCTGTAATGGATCACACTTTCCTGAGAGCAAAAAACTGAAGCTATAAAAACTAAGCTGGGCTCGGCAAGAATAATGGATTCATGGGAGCATTTAATAGCTTATTGAGAGTTTGAACTGATGCAACAAAGAAGAACCAAGTAGTGTTTGTAATGTGATCCCAATCCCCAGGTCACTCACTTAGAGCTTGCAACATTTTAGTTTGCTTGCTAGAGTTCCTATCTATCTTTCCAATTGCTATACCTGGCCTTGAATTCAATGCAATTAAAACAGGGATTTTATATAACCATATAACCATATAACAATTACAGCACGGATACAGGCCATCTCGGCCCTACAAGTCCGTGCCGAACACTTACTCTCCCCTTGTCCCACCTGCCTGCACTCAGACCATAACCCTCCATTCCCTTCTCATCCATATACCTATCCAATTTATTTTTAAATGATACCAACGAACCTGCCTCCACCACTTCCACTGGAAGCTCATTCCACACCGCTACCACTCTCTGAGTAAAGAAGTTCCCCCTCATGTTACCCCTAAACTTCTGTCCCTTAATTCTGAAGTCATGTCCTCTTGTTTGAATCTTCCCTATTCTCAAAGGAAAAAGCTTGTCCACATCAACTCTGTCTATCCCTCTCATCATTTTAAAGACCTCTATCAAGTCCCCCCTTAACCTTCTGCGCTCCAAAGAATAAAGACCTAACTTATTCAACCTATCTCTGTAACTTAGTTGTTGAAACCCAGGCAACATTCTAGTAAATATGTTCTAATTCAACCTGCTCTATCCAGAACCAGGGGCCACAGTTTAAGACTAAGGGGTAAGCCATTTAGAACGGAGATGAGAAAGCACTTTTTCACCCAGAGAGTTGTGAATCTGAGGAATCAGGCTATTAAACTTGCCAACAGACAGACTCTGAACTGTAACAGCCTATTACACGTTATCTGTTTATTTATGTGTACATTGAACTGAACTGTTCTGTATTTTTGCTTACAATATTCTGTTGTGCTGCAGCAAGCAAGAATGTCATTGTCCTATCTGGGACACATGACAATAAACTCTCTTGACTTGGACTTGACTTGGAATTCTCTGCCTCAGAAGGCGGTGGAGGCCAATTCTCTGGATGCTTTCAAGAGAGAGTTAGATGGAGCTCTTAAAGATAGGGATATGGGGAGAAGACAGGAACGGGGTACTGATTGTGGATGATCAGCCATGATCACATTGAATGGCGGCGCTGGCTCGAAGGGCCTAATGGCCTACTCCTGCACCTATTGTCTATTGTCTATTGTACCATTCTTGAGCTATGAAAATAGATTGCACAGTAAACGTACCACTTCCTTAGATAGGCACAAAATGTGGGTCCACAGAAAGATCTCAATCCTCAACTTCAACCATTCCTTCTCTCCAGAGATGCTGCCTGTCCTGCTGAGTTACTCCAGCATTTTGGGTATATCTTCAGTTTAAACCAGCATCTGCTGCTGTTCCTTCCTACACATACCAATTCTTTATCTGGAAAGTCATTATTTTCTTGCTAATTCTTGTACGATTAAAGATCAGTGCTTTTTTGAGGGTTTTTTCTCAAAGGTATCAAAGGTATTTTATTGGTCACATTCACATACACCCAGGTGTAGTGAAGTGAAATGCTTTTTGCCATTTTGCAGCACACAAAAGAATACAGACATAACACCAATGAGAGTCTTAAACACATAGAACATCCCCCCCACAATGGCTCCCACCATGAGGGAAGGCACAAAGTCCAGTCCCCAACCCCAGTTCACCCATAGTCGGGCCTATTGAGGCCTCCACAGTTGCCTCTACGGAGGCCCGATGTTCCAGGCCGTTCTCGCCGGGTGATGTTGCTCCGGCGTCGGGAGAATCCTCCCAGCGGCCTGGGAACCCTGGAACGGCCGCTTCTGCACTGGAGGCCGCGGCTTCCGAAGCCAACAAGGCCGCGCCGGTTGGAGCTCCACAACTGGCGATCTCATCTAGAGATCCCAGGCTCCCGGTGTAAAGTTCAGCGTCGCCGCCCACGGCTGGTCGCTCCACAGACCCGCATTTCCGCGATGTTTTACCCGGCGCTCTAAGCTCACCGGAGCTCCAGCGCGGCGACCCGGGCAAGGCATCGCCCGCTCCGCGATAGCGCTCCAGAGCTGTGCCGCCGCCGAAGCCGAGGTTCTGGGCAGTCCGCGACAGGAAACGCCGCTCCAGGCCCGCTGGCAGGCCGCGAGGACGGGTCGAAGCTGCAGCCCGGAGAAAAGCTGCCTCTCCGACCAGGTAGGGACCCTGAAAGGTAGTTTCCCCCTCCCCCCCCCCCCCCCAACCCCCCACATAACAAAAGTCTAGACCTCCAAACAAAACACTTAACTAACTAAAATAAAAAATAAAAAGATGAAGAGACAGACAGCTGCTGGCTGGGCAGCCATGCACAGGACAGCGCCCCCTGTATGTTCTAGACTTGAAGCCGCCGGAGGAGGTAGTTGAGACAATGGATAGTTGTGGGCTCTGTCTTTCCTTGATCACCGATGCTTTTGGCATATCTTTCATTCATTTGTTCTATGCGCTTTCTCAAAGGTTCAAAGGTTCAAAGGTTCTTTATTTGTCACATACACCAATTGGTGTAGCGAAATGTGTATTGCCATTGTAGCCCATTAAAAATAATACAACATAACAATAATAAAGAATTTGAACATAAAAAACATCCCTTCACAATGGTTCCCATTATGAGGGAAAGCACAAAGTCCAGTCCCCATTCCCATTCTACATCTCTTGTTTCTCTTTCCCCTGAAGAAGGGTCTTGATCTGAAATGTCACCTATCCATGTTCACCACAGATGCTGCCTGACCTGCTGAGTTACTCCAGCACTCTGTGAAACGTCACCTATCCATGTTCTCCACAGATGTTGCCTGACCCGCTGAGTTACTCCAGCACTCTGTGAAACGTCACCTATCCATGTTCTCCACAGATGCTGCCTGACCCGCTGAGTTACTCCAGCACTCTGTGAAACGTCACCTATCCATGTTCTCCACAGATGCTGCCTGACCCACTGAGTTACTCCAGCACTCTGTGAAACGTCACCTATCCATGTTCTCCACAGATGCTGCCTGACCCGCTGAGTTACTCCAGCACTCTGTCTGTCTTAGGGTTCTATTGTCAGTACTGAAGGTAGCAATTTGGTTCCTCTCTGCAATAACGTGGAAAACAGGTGCGTCAACATTTTAGTTTAGTGCTTTTGTTGCGTGCTAACCAGCCAGCAGAAACCACCTCCCATTTCACTTGGGCAGCTTACAACCTCGTGGTATGAATATTGATTTCTCTAATTCAAGTAACCCCTTGCATCCCCTCTCTCTCTATCTCTCCCCCACCCGAGTCACACTAGCTTCAAAGTCGTCTTGTTGAGTCTCATTGTCAGCAACTCATTTTCACCCTAGCCCACAGCTAACAGTAGTCTGACTCCTTTATCATTATTACTTTTTTGCACACCTTTCATTCATTTGTTCTATATCTCTCCACATCACCGTCGAGATCTCTCTTTTCCCTTTCCCTTCACTCGCAGTCTGAAGAAGGGTCTTGACCCGAAACGACACCCATTCCTTTTCCCCAGAGAGGCTGCCTGAGCCGCTGAGTTACTCCAGCATTGTATGTCTATCAGCGGAAAGACAATACATGATTACGATCGAGCCATTCACAGTGTACAGATACAGGATAAGGGAATAACGTTTAGTGCAAGGTAAAGCCAGAAAAGTCCAATCAAAGATCAAAGGCTAGAGAATGTATGCTGCCATTCCATACCATGGAAACCCACTATATATAATTTTACAAGCACAATGAGTGTACATTATTGCATATATGCGTAGATCAGCGGTGAAGCAAAAGGTGGCAGAAGAGATGAAGAGACTGCAAGATCTCGAGATGTGTAGGAAGGAACTGCAGATGCTGGTTTAGACCGAAGATGGACATAACACGCTGGAGTAACTCAGCGGGTCAGGCAGCATCTCTGGAGAGAAGGAATGTGTGACGTTTCGGGTCGAGACCCTTGTTCAGACTGGGAGTCAGGGGAGAGGAAGACACAGAGATAAGGAAATATTAGGTGTGAAAATGAGATATCAAAGGGGATGCAGTCAAAGGAAAATGGAGAATAGATTAGTGTTACCAAGAAGAAGGTAACAACAAAGCACACAGAGATAAGATTTAATCTGGAGGACAGTTAGACTGTCAGAGAACTAGTTCAAGTTCAAGTTCAAGTTCAAGTGAGTTTATTGTCAGATGTCCCTGTATAGGACAATGAAATTCTTGCTTTGCTTAAGCACACAGAAAATAGTAGGCATTTACTACAAAACAGATCAGTGTGTCCATATACCATGATATAAATATATACACACATGAATAAATAAACTGGTAAAGTGCAAATAACAGAAAATGGGTTATTAATAATCAGAGTTTTGTCCGAGCCAGGTTTAATGGCCTGATGGCTGTGGGGAAGTAGCTATTCCTGAACCAGGTTGTTGCAGTCTTCAAGCTCCTGTACCTTCTACCTGAAGGTAGCAGGGAGATGAGTGTGTGGCCAGGATGGTGTGGGTCTTTGATGATACTGCCAGCCTTTTTGAGGCAGCGACTGCGATAAATCCCCTCGATGGAAGGAAGGTCAGAGCCGATGATGGACTGGGCAGTGTTTACTACTTTTTGTAGTCTTTTCCTCTCCAGGGCGCTCAAATTGCCGAACCAAGCCACGATGCAACCGGTCAGCATGCTCTCGACTGTGCACCTGTAGAAGTTAGAGAGAGTCTTCCTTGACAATCCGACTCTCCGTAATCTTCTCAGGAAGTAGAGGCGCTGATGAGCTTTTTTGATAATTGCGTTAATGTTCTCGGACCAGGAAAGATCTTCCGAGATGTGCACCCCAGGAATTTGAAGTTCTTGACCCTTTCAACCATCGACCCGTTGATATAAATGGGGCTGTGGGTCCCCCCTCCTACTCCTTCCAAAGTCCACAATCAGTTCCTTGGTTTTGCTGGTGTTGAGGGCCAGGTTATTGCGCTGGCACCATATGGACAGTTGCTCGATCTCCCTTCTGTATTCTGACTCATCCCCATCAGTGATACGCCCCACAATAGTGGTGTCGTCAGCGAACTTGATGATGGAGTTCGCACTGTGACTGGCTACGCAGTCATGAGTATAGAGTGAGTACAGCAGGGGGCTGAGCACGCAGCCTTGAGGTGCTCCCATGCTGATTGTTATCGAGGCTGACACATTTACACCAATACGAACAGACTGTGGTCTGTGGACGAGGAAGTCGAGGATCCAGTTGCAGAGGGATGCGCAGAGACCCAGTTCTGCGAGTTTGGTAACCAGTTTGGAGGGGATGATTGTGTTAAATGCCGAGCTGTAATCAATGAATAACAGCCTGACATATGAGTTTTTGTTGTCCAAGTGGTCCAGTGCGGAGTGGAGGGCCAGTGAGGGGTGGAGATAGAGGGAAAGCAAGGGTTACTTGAAGTTAGAGAAGTCAATGTTCATACCGATGGGGGTGTAAGCTGCCCAAGCGAAATATGAGGTGCTGTTCCTCCAATTTGTGCTTCATGAGGAGTGAGAGATTTGTAACTCATGGCTTTGAAGATGCATCTCAACCTTGGGTCAAGCAATGAAAGAAGGACATCGACGGTGGTTTGATCCAGAGATCTCCCTGCAGCCACTAATTAACTGGCCCTTCCCGTTCGTTTGAACTTTCCTTCGAATCCCCGTTCTTTATGAACAGTTCAGCCTTTTCAGAGTTCCGATGCTTTCGTTTGAAATGTTACGAAACATATGGCAAACATGATCAATGTAATTCACGCACAACGTTTGAGTTCTGTGTACAGATTTCTGGAAATATTTCAATATTTTATTAAAATTATAGCAGCAGGAATCATTTATATAGAAGTGATTGCTGAGGAATGTATCCCCAGTCGGTAATGTTAAACATGCTGTACAGTAATGGCGTGATTATCATGTGCGTTTATTGCTACTGACTGGAATGAATTACTACGTAGATAATAGCATTAGAGATTTGGTTAATAACTTAGTGTTGTTCACAATTGTTGCTTCGTGCATTCTTCACTCATCCTCAGTTCTGTAAAAATATTAACAAATATCATCGGTCTCAATTCCTGTCATTTTCCCTGAAAGACCTTCCTTAAGGGGAAGTACAACGGGATCTGGGGGGTCCCTGTTCATCAGTCACTGAAAGTAAGCATGCAGGTACAGCAGGCAGTGAAGAAAGCGAATGACATGTTGGCCTTCATAAGAAGAGGAGTTGAGCATAGGAGCAAAGAGGTCCTCCTGCAGTTGTACAGGGCTCTAGTGAGACCACACCTGGAGTATTGTTTAAGAAAGAACTGCAGATGCTGGGAAAATCGAAGGTAGACAAAAATGCTGGAGAAACTCAGCGGGTGAGGCAGCATCTATGGAGCGAAGGAATAGGCGGCGTTTCGGGTCGAGACCCTTCTTCAGACTGATATGTATTGTGGCGGTTTTGGTCTCCAAATTTGACGAAGGACATTCTTGCTATTGAGGGAGGCCAGCATAAGTTCACGAGGTTAATTCCCGGGATGGCGGGACTGTCATATGTTGATAGAATGGAGAGGCTGGGCTTGTACACTCTGGAATTTAGAAGGATGAGAGGGAATGTTATTGAAACATATCAGATTATTAAGGGTTTCGACACGCTAGAGGCAGGAAACATGTTCCCGATGTTGGGGGAAGTCCACAGTTTAAGAATCAGGGGTAAGCCATTTAGAACGGAGGCGAGGAAACACTTTTTCTCACAGAGAGTTGTGAGTCTGTGGAATTCTCTGCCTCAGAGGGCGGTGGAGGCTGGTTCTCTGGATGCTTTCAAGAGAGAGCTAGATAGAGCTCTAAAAAATAGCGGAGTCAGGGAATATGGGGAGAAGGCAGGAACGGGATACTGATTGTGGATGATCAGCCATGATCACATTGAATGGCGGTGCTGGCTCCAAGGGCCGAATGGCCTACTCCTGCACCTATTGTCTATGTCTATAAAGGTTAAGGTTTAGGTTTCGATTTAATATTGTCATGTGTCCTGAGTGTTGTTTTGCTCAATATCCAGTTAAATCAGATAATACGGTACAGAAATCCATCACGGCCAATCTCGTCCAATCTGTTAAATGTCTGCAACAGGTGCTGTCTTTGCGGAGTTTGCACGTTCTCCCCGTGACCGCGTGGGTTTATCTCCGGATGCTCCGATTTCCTCCCACACATTGAAGATGTGTGCAGGTTTGTAGATTAATTCGCTTTGGTCAAATATCACACTAGGTTCTCACTCAGGCAATCACCAGGCAGAGTTGATGCAGGGGCATAGAAACATAGAAACATAGACAATAGGTGCAGGAGTAGGCCATTCGGCCCTTCGAGCCAGCACCGCCATTCAATGTCATCATGGCTGATCATCCCCAATCAGTTCCCCGTTCCTGCTTAAGAAGGAACTGCAGATGCTGGAAAATCGAAGGTAGACAAAAATGCTGGAGAAACTCAGCGGGTGCAGCAGCATCTATGGAGTCTGAAGAAGGGTTTCGGCCCGAAACGTTGCCTATTTCCTTCGCTCCATAGTTGCTGCTGTACCCGCTGAGTTTCTCCAGCATTTTTGTGTACCCCCGTTCCTGCTTTCTCCCCGTATCCCTTGATTCCGTTAGCCCTAAGAGCTCTAACTAACTCTCTCTTGAAAATGGACAAGATCTAACTGTGCCCGACCATGAAAGAAACACTACTGTTGATTGTCTGATTATGCCCAGTTAAACATATAAATTGTAGGGAATCACAATTTCTTCAGGAAGCAAAATGTCACAGAAATTACATGTAAATCAATATTTATCTGACTCGCGATAAATGTCAGGTTATGAACCTTATTTTAATGATCATATTTGGCTTTCAATATTGAACTGTTTTATACATATTACAGATTCCCTTCATGTTGTTATTAAAAGTCACATTTTCCTTAAGTGATTGGGATCGAGAATCCCCACATCTGTGGGAAGAGAGTCGTGCGGCACGGTGGCGCAGCGGTAGAGTTGCTGCCGCACAGCGCCACAGACCCGGGTTCAATCCCGACTACGGGTGCTGTCTGTATGGAGTTTTTTTACCTTTTCCTCGTTGACCGAGTGGGTTTTCTCCGGGTGCTCCGGGTTTCCTCCCACATTCCAACTACATTTTTGGAGATTAATTGGCTTCGGTAAAAATTGAAACGTCACCCGTCCATGTTCTCCACAGATGCTGCCTGACCCGCTGAGTTACTCCAGCACTCTGTGAAATGTCATCTATCCATGTTCTCCACAGATGCTGCCTGACCCGCTGAGTTACTCCAGCACTCTGTGAAACGTCATCTATCCATGTTCTCCACAGATGCTGCCTGACCCACTGAGTTATGGTGCAGCAGCATCTATGGAGCTAAGGAAATAGGCAACGTTTCGGGCCGAAATCCTTCTGGAAATAGGCAACGTTTCGGGCCAAAACCCTTACGGGTTTCAGCCCGAAACGTTGCCTATTTCCTTAGCTCCATAGATGCTGCCTGACCCGCTGAGTTACACCAGCACTCTGTGAAACGTCACCTATCCATGTTCTCCACAGATACTGCCTGACCCGCTGAGTTACACCAGCACTCTGTGAAACGTCACCTATCCATGTTCTCCACAGATGCTGCCTGACCCGCTGAGTTACTCCAGCATTCTGTGTCAGCATCTGCAGTTCCTTGTTTCTACACCCTGTATTCGGCAATGGCCTCACCAACATCTTAAGCATAGAGGGAAGGCGGTTGATGACAATGTTCCGTGAGCTAGTATAGACACGATGGGCTGAATGGCCTCTCCTTATATCGGAAGTAAATACTGACCCATGAAAAGTATTGGATTAGGCCTCGGGATAAACCCCTGCACCATGTGGGTGCCGTGTAGATTGGCAGATGGGTGGAGTATGTGAGGAAGTCTGGTGGTGAAATGGGCGGCAGAGATGGAGAGAGATGGCGGAGTGAAGTTGGAGGGAGGGAGATGGGTGGAAGGGGACTGGGGGAAGGGGAAAGAGAGGAAATAAAAGGGAACTGTCGGACTTAGTGACTTCACCTGCATTTAAGAGAAAAGTATTTAAGTAAAAAAATGTTCCCAATGTTGGGCGAGTCCAGAACCAGGGGCCACAGTCTTAGAATAAAGGGGAGGCCATTTAAGACTGAGATGAGAAATAACCTTTTCACCCAGAGAGTTGTGAATTTATGGAATTCCCAGCCACAGAGGGCAGTGGAGGCCAAATCACTGGATGGATTTAAGAGAGAGTTAGATAGAGCTCTAGGGGCTAGTGGAGTCAAGGGATATGGGGAGAAGGCAGGCACGGGTTATTGATTGGGGACGATCAGCCATGATCACAATGAATGGCGGTGCTGGCTCGAAGGGCCGAGTGGCCTCCTCCTGCACCTATTTTCTATGTTTCTTTGTTTCTATACAGTCGTAATCACACAGAAGTTCTATCTGGATATCTTCTCTGGGAACCTGATTATTTGATCTTATAGAGAGAGGGTCTTATTAGGGTTGCCATCTTTCTCATTCCCAAATAAGGGACAAAAGGTCAAAATAAGTGACAACCGACGGGGCCAGTGGCGAGGTGCTGCTGCTGCACTCCATGGGCTGCACTACGTCGGGACGGGTGAGGTGGGGCCGGACGCGACGCTCCGACCTGACTGTCCCCTCGACCCAAGTAGTAGCGGTCAAATACGTGACAAGGGCGGTCCCGTACGGGACAAACCAATTTAGCCCAATATACGGGATATCCCGGCTAATACGGGACAGTTGGCCACCCTCAATCTCATAGAAACATATAAAATCCTTAAGGGACTGGACAGGCTAGATGCAGGAAAAATGTTCCCGGTGTTGGGAGAGCCCAGAACCAGGTGTCACACACAGTTTAAGAATAAGGGGTTGGCCATTTAGGACTGAGATGAGGAAAAACGTTTTCACCCAGAGAGTTGTGAATCTGTGGAATTCTCTGCCACAGAAGGCAGTGGAGGCCAATTCACTGGATGTTTTCAAGAGAGAGTTTTAGCTCAAAGGGCTAACGGAATCAAGGGATATGGGGAGAAAGCAGGAATGGGAGGTACTGAATCTGGAAGATCAGCCATGATCATATTGACAATAGACAATAGACAATAGGTGCAGGAGTAGGCCATTCGGCCCTTCGAGCCAGCACCTCCATTCTCTGTGATCATGGCTGATCATCCACAATCAGTACCCCGTTCCTGCCTTCTCCCCATATCCCTTGACTCCACTATCTTTAAGAGCTCTATCCAAATCTCTCTTGAAAGCATCCAGAGAATTGGCCTCCACTGCTTTCTGAGTTGCTGGCTCGAAGGGCCGAATGGCCTACTCCTGCACCTATTTTCTGTGTTTCCATGTTTGCTGCAGTCCAAAAACGAAACATAAGCTAATTTAAATTTGAGTTCTCCAGAGATCAAGGCCGTGACTTGTCATTGGCATATCGCCCCAAATGATAATAATCCAATTTGGCAAAAACCTACCTCATATCAACAGCTTAAAGTAAACACAAGTGAAAATATACAGCCACGATCCACAAAGCTCTTAGCTGCTGTTATCAGTTAAAAGGCAAGCTGGTGTTAGCTGGTCTCAAAGAAAAAAAAGTAACTACATCAAGACCAGTCATGCTAAGTAATTCACTGCTATAGCCAACTACACATTAGCCAATGTAACTGTCGTAAACTTATACACAAGCATGTGTCAACCTTCACATCTTTCCAAAGCTTAAAATGTCCTCACTTTTTGTCTACTGGGTTGAAATTTCACAGTAAATAATACAATACTCACTCACTTTGATGTCTCAATGCACATACTAAATATAATTCCTTCAAATCCAAGTGTAGTTGTCACCCCTGATCTTTGCTTACAGCTAAGTATTATACATGTCAGCCCTACACCTTGACACAGAAGGTAGACACAAAATGCTGGAGTAACTCATCGTGTCAAGGGCCGGTCCCACTTGGACGACCTAATCCTCGAGTTTAGAAGACCCTAGACGAGTTGAAAAAATGTCACGGTCGTGTTGACTCGCCGAAGTAAAAGACCTCCTACGACTATGTCTACGACCTCCTACGACTATGTCTACGACCTCCTACGACTATGTCTACGACCTCCTACGACCCCCCTCGATCTCAGTCTTCCACACCTAAGACCAACTACCACTAGCTACGAGTGAAAATGATCACATGATAAAATTATGTCATGTTTGCATTTTTTTTTTCGGGCCAGTTATCGACCTACGACCTACCTACGATCAACCTACGAGTAAAAAGTATCAATTTTTTCCATGCCGACCTTTTCTTTACTTGTGGACATTTTTTATCAGGCTGGAAAAAACGCCGCGACCTACTTGAGGCCACGAGTACGCGGATACCACTCACGAGCATGAGGAAGAGTTACGAAGACCTCCTACGACCTCCTACGACCTCGTGATGACCATGCTGCGAGTTTGAGTCGAGGGCAAACTCGGCAGAGGTCGCCAATTAGGTGGTGAAAGTGGGACAGGGGCTTCAGGCAGCATCTCTGGAGAGAAGGAATGGTTGACGTTTCGGGAAGTGAGTGTGCGGAAGGAACTGCAGATGTTGGTTTTAACCGAAGATAGACACAAAAATCTGGAGTAGCTCAGCGGGTCAGGCAGCATCTCTGGAGGGAAGGAATGGGCGACGTTTCGGGTCGAGACCCTTCCTCAGACTGAGAGTCAGGGGAGAGGGAAATGAGAGATGTATAGAAGGTACATAGAACAAATGAATGAACTGTACGCAAAAAGCAACGATGATCAAGAAAAGGTGAGGCCCTCCTTCCTACACTTTAACACTGTGAGTTATCTCAGGCAATGCTCATAGACGTTTGCATAATATATAGACCTACACAATATCATGTAAAATGTTACAATTTGTTCGACAGACCTAACTTTTTGTTTGTTTCAAAGTTTGCAATTTCTGACAACTAAATTTGCTGAAGAATTTTCTGAAGGATTCTGACCGGAAACGTCACCTATCCATGTTCTCCACAGATGCTGCCTGACCCGCTGAGTTACTCCAGCACTCTGTGAAACGTCACCTATCCATGTTCTCCACAGATGCTGCCTGACCCGCTGAGTTACTCCAGCACTCTGTGAAACGTCACCTATCCATGTTCTCCACAGATGCTGCCTGACCCGCTGAATTACTCCAGCACTCTGTGAAACGTCAGCTATCCATGTTCTCCACAGATTTAAGAGGGACCTGAGGAACAATTTATGGTGAGGACATGGAACATGTTGCCAGAAGAGGTGGCAGAGGCTTGTGGACACGTGCATGGATATGAAAGGTTCAGAGAAATATGTGCCAAACTCTGGCAATTGAAAGTTGCTTAGATGGGCATTTGTCGGCATCGGTGTGATGGGCCGAAGGGCCCTTTTCCATGCTGTATTTCTCCATCCCCACACTACTCCAACCCTATCATGAGGTGAATGCACAGAATATTTTACCCAGAGAGGGGGAATCAAGAACTAGAGGACACAGGTTTAAGGTGAGAGGGACAAGTTTTAATAGGACCAATGTTTTCACACAGAGGGCGGTGGGAAAATGGAACGAGCTGCCAGACGAGGTAGTTGAGGCAGGCACTGTCACAACATCTAAATGATACGTGGGCAGGTACATGGATAGGAAAGGTTTAGAGGGATATGGGCCAAAGGAGGGCTGGTGGGACTAGCTCTGATGGGGCATCTTGGTCAGTATGGATGAGTTGGGCCGAAGGGCCATTTCACTTACTGTACACCTCTACTCCAGATTTAATGTTGGTTCTTTCTTGTACTAATTGTCAGTCATACAACCCGTAAACTGGTTTGAAAGTCTTTAATATGCCACCCTCCCCCATTTTAAACCACCAGGGCAGCACGGTGGCACAGCGGTAGAGTTGCTGCCTCACAGCACCAGAGACCCTGGTTCGATCCCGACTACGGGTGCTGTCTGTTCGGAGTTTGTAGGAGGAAAATCTTTTTCACCCAGAGAGTTGTGAATCTGTGGAATTCTCTGCCACAGAAGGCAGTGGAGGCCAATTCGCTGGATGTTTTCAAGACAGGGTTAGATTTAGCTCTTAGGGCTAACGGAATCAAGGGGTTCTGGGGAGAAGGGAGGAACGGGGTACTGATTGTGGATGATCAGCCATGATCATATTGAATGGCAATGCTGGCTCAAAGGGCCAAATGGCCTCCTCCTGCACCTGTCGTCTTTGTTTCTACGTTTTCCCCGTGACCGCGTGGGAATTCCTCCCACATTCCAAATACGTGCAGGCTTGTGGGTTAATGGCTTCGGTAAAATTGTCCCTGTTGTGTGGGTTAGAACTAGCGGGTACGGGGTGATTGTTGGTCGGCGCGGACTCAGTTTCCGCGCTGTGTCTCGAAACTAAACTGCAGTTTATCAAGCAAAGCGTTGCTGAAACTGTGCGTGTAATGGAAAGGGCTAAATATCAGCAAATGTCATTAGTTCCCTGCCAAAGCTATTTGAGACCTAAATGGGAGTGCCACTGTTTTCATCAGATTGGATAAGAAGTTCAATTCAAAATCATACAAGCCTTCATTTGGGAAACATATATTCCATTCTGTAAAAAATATATGAGATAATGCAGTGAGATGTGAGATAAAGTTGCAAATTGTATATTGAGGTAGTCTTCAGTTTGCTGAGATGTTTGCTGACACGATTCCAAGGCTTTCTGGGAGGTTGGTAACAAATCCAACTCTGCTAGAGATATCAAGTGGTGTTAAATGTTCCAGCTCTCGGTGTTATTAGAGATGCTCGAGGTTGGAAAGGATTAAATCGGAGAGATTAGCTAATTCACGCGGGCTGCCGGGATGTGGGAGGGTTGGCACGTTAAGTGTGATGTTCATCTCCTGACGGAGATAAGAGAGAAAAGCAGAGAGAGAGAGAAAAATGTTCAACGCGCTGGATCCGAAATTGACAAAATCAAAACCAGAAATGTTGGAAATACTCAACTGGCCAGGAGGTGTCCTTGGAGGGGGAAGCAAAGTTAATTTTCTGGTTGAGAGCCTTTCATCAGAATGCCAAGAGACATCTTGACGCCCAGGATGAAGGTTGAAGGAGTGGATCGGATGAAGCCATGGAATTGACTTGCTTTGGATCTCATCGCTGGGCAATAACACAAAAATATAGCAGAGCGTACTAATCCTTACTAAAACTGAAAAGATTCAGCCATTAGTTTAACACCCACTCACTGATCAGGGAAAATTTCAAGGCCATGTTCAGACTCACTTTAGACTTCAGAGATAGAGCGCTGAAACTGGACATTTGGCCCGTCGCTCCACTCCCAACCCACACAAACACACCACACATACACACACACACACACACACACCACGCACACACACACACACACACACACACACACACACACACCACACACACAACACACACACACACACACACACACACAACACAAAAACACACACACACGACAACACACAACACACACAACACACAACACACACCACACACACACACACACACACACACACACACACACACACACAACACACACACACCACACCCCCACACAACACCCACACCACCCACACACAACACACCCACACACACACACGCCACAACGCGCACACACACACCACACACACGCCACACACACAACACAGCACACACACCACACACACACACACACCACACACACACACACACACACACCACACACACACCACACACACACAGCCACACAACGCGCACACTAGGGACAATTTGCAGGTTTGCCAAAGCCAATTAACCTACAAACCTGCTCATCTTTGGAGTGTGGGTGGAAACTGGAGCAGATGGAGAGAACCCAAGCAGTCACAGGGAGAAGGTACAAACTCTTAAAATCCTCTCAAAGTGTTTTATTCTGAGTTAACGAATGCCTAACTGAAGGTTAACCAAAAAGTAAGACACAAAATGCTGGAGTAACTCAACGGGTCAGACACCATCCCTGGATAACTTGGACGTTTCGAGTCAAGTCAAGTCAAGTGAGTTTATTGTCATGTGTCCCTGTATAGGACAATGAAATTCTTGCTTTGCTTCAGCACACAGAACATAGTAGGCATTTACTACAAAACAGATCAGTGTGTCCATATACCATAATATATATATACACACATGAATAAATAAACTGATAAAGTGCAAATAACAGAAAATGGGTTATTAATAATCAGAGTTTTGTCCGAGCCAGGTTTAATAGCCTGATGGCTGTGGGGAAGTAGCTATTCCTGAACCAGATTGTTGCAGTCTTCAAGCTCCTGTACCTTCTACCTGAAGGTAGCAGGGAGATGAGTGTGTGGCCAGGATGGTGTGGGTCTTTGATGATACTGCCAGCCTTTTTGAGGCAGCGACTGCGATAAATCCCCTCGATGGAAGGAAGGTCAGAGCCGATGATGGACTGGGCAGTGTTTACTATTTTTTGTAGTCTTTTCCTCTCCAGGGCGCTCAAATTGCCGAACCAAGCCACGATGCAACCGGTCAGCATGCTCTCTACTGTGCAGCTGTAGAAGTTAGAGAGAGTCTTCCTTGACAAGCCGTCTCTCCGTAATCTTCTCAGGAAGTAGAGGCGCTGATGAGCTTTCTTGATAATTGCATTAGTGTTCTCGGACCAGGAAAGTTCTTCAGGGCCGATTGTAGTGGTGGGGGGTGGAGGGAGAAATAGGGATGAGAGGAGAGGCAGGGCAAAGCCTATTGAGGGGGGTTTTGAAAGGTTGATGGGGCTTACTCGACCTGCACCGACCCATGACGGGTGCCGATAAGTCAACAAAAATTCGCGTAAGTGGGACAGGCCCTATCTTCACCGTGATAATTCTCTAGTGTTTGCAGGTTTAGTGAAGTGATGTCCACACTCCGTTCTCCCGTTCCAGGGCCGTTGATCAGATCCCCCCCCCCCCCCAATCTGTTTAAGCAATGCACTCGAGTGGTTTCTGAACACAACTTAACACTGGTCCCTCTGGGTTTTCTGACTCTGACAATCTAACTGCAAATAATATTAAGCAGAATTTCATAACTTGCCTTGCAGCTTAAAATTCATCTAATAACAAACGAGGGGTAAAAAAAAGTTGGCAACCACTTTTAAAACAAAGTCAAACTCCACCGCCGATGTCCTCTTGGAAAAGTTTATTAATCTGGAAAAAATCCAATTTTAAAGACGGCCTCGACTTCCGTACAATATTCATGCACAAGAGATTGACATTTTAATTTCAAATTAATTCATTCCATTGACGGTCCCGTTAACTAATGTACTTTAAATAAATTTACATTTTTTAATGTGGGAATCTCATTTAATAAGGAGGCTTTCAACACTTGTAATAGATCCCATCAGGCAGATGAGTTCTTTGATCTCACAGCCCTCCCTCCACAAGCAACTGGGCGCAGTTTGTGATCTGCACCGAACTGCAATGGTTGCGACAAGACCCCATGCAGCAGGCTCAAGATTCTATCTGCAACCTCCACCCACGGTGCTGCACATGTAACTGCGGGCCCACCGTAGCGGGGAATCAGAGCGTCAACATCCACACTCTGCCTCGAAGTGTCAGAACACCAACCTGACTGATCATCCTTGAGATAGTTTCATTTACACTTGCACGCACCCCCTTGAAGATCGTCTTTGACATGATATTCAAACAGATGAAAAACACTGCCATATGGCCAGAACTTCTCCACCCTCACCAACTTAGACATAGAAACATAGAAAACATTTAAAGTCATTCAACGGATTTGAAATAGCAGATTTAGCATTAAAGAAGAAACATATTTTTGTCGGCCTGCCAACATTCTAAAATAATTTCATAGATTTGGTTACATCCCAAGAACAAGTATATCTGTGTCTGGCCTGGTCCAGAACTCTAAAAAAACCAAGCCTCCCTCTTCATGTTTGTTCCCCTATTTCATCATTATCCCATGAAACATAGAAACAGGAGTAGGCCACTCGGCCCTTCGAGCCAGCACCGCCATTCAATATGATCATGGCTGATCATCCAAAATCAGTGCCCCGTTCCTGCCTTCTCCCCATATCCCTTGATTCCGTTAGCCCTAAGAACTAAATCTAAAGGGCCTGTCCCACTTTCACGAGGTAATTCACGAATTCTCCCAAGTTTTCCCCCTGATTCAAAACTCGCAGAATGTTCGTAACGAGGCAGTAGGAGTCCGTAGATATATCGTAGCGGCTCGTTATGCTAGCTGTAGGTACTCGTGGCATCAGGTAAGTCGGGACGTTTTTTCCAGCCCGATAAAAAAATGTAAAAAAATAGTCGGGATGAAAAAAATTGCAACTTTTTACTCGTAGTTAGTTCGTGGGGAGACCGTAGTAGGTTGTGAGGCTAGTTGTAGGTACTCGTAGCTCGGCAGCTGGACAGAGATAAAAAGATGAGTGAAAAAAAAAAGCTTAAGTCAACATCAGCACGTGGCCTCTGTCACTCCAGTTCGTGGAGTTCGTAGATTACCAAAATCTTGATTCTTTTTTAAGTCCTTTAAATTCGGCAGAGGTTTTGGATTAAGTCGTGAAAGTGGGACAGGCCCTTTACTCTCTCTTGAAAACATCCAGTGAATCGGCCTCCACTGCCCTCTGTGGCAGAGAATTACACACATTCACAACTCTCTGGGTGAAAACGTTTTTCCTCATCTCAGTCCAAAATGGCCGACCCCTTATTCTTAAACTGTGTGTGACCCCTGGTTCTGGACTCCCCCAACATCGGGAACATTTTTTCCTGCATCTAGCCTGTCCAATCCTTTTAAGAATTTTCTATCTTTTTAGACTTATTAGAGAGGACACGTGGATATGTAGCATTAGAGGGATCTATATTCAGAGTCAACAATGGGTAAGCAGCTCAGAAGGACAGGCGGCATGAGGGTGAACAAGGGTCTCGACACGAAACGTCACCTATTCCTTTCCTCCAGCTGTCTGTCCCGCTGAGTTACTACAGCTTTTTGTGTTTAAGAAGGAACTGCAGATGCTGGAAAACCGAAGGTAGACAAAAATGCTGGGGAAACTCAGCGGGTGAGGCAGCATCTATGTCTACATTCGGTAGTGAGAGAATCAGGTTGTCACTTGGGGTCAAGGTTGGGGAAGGGCGGCGCGGTGGCCAAGCGGTGGAGTTGCTGCCTCACAGCGCCAGAGACCCTGGGCCGATCCTGACAACAGGTGCTGTCTGTACGGAGTTTGCACGTTCTCCCTGCGACAGAGTGGGTTTCCTCCAGGTGCTCCGGTTTCCTCCCACACTCCAAAGGCATAGAGGTTTGTAGTTAATTGGCTTGTATAAACTGTAAATTGCCCCGAGCGTGTGGATGGTGCTAGTGTACGGGGAACGCTGGTCGGCGCGGATTCGGTGGGCCAGGTAACGTCTAAAATCTTATTTAAATTCTAAAACTCCTTGCTTCGACAGAATTTTAGTTAAGCTTAGAGAAACAGAGTGGGAACAGACCCTTCGGCCCACCGAGTCCGCACCAACCAGCGATCCCAACACAATAACCATATCCAACACACACTAGGGACAGTTTTACATTTATACCTAGCCAATTAACCTACAAACATGTACGTCTTTGGAGTGTGGGAGGAAACAGACGATCGCGGAGAAAACCCACGCAGGTCACACCGGTCAACAATATCCCAGCTACGCTAGTCTCACCTGCCCGCGTATGGTCCAAATCCCTCCAAACCTGTCCTATCCACGTGCCTGTGTTCTTAAACGTTGGGATAGTCTCAGCCTCAACTCCCTCATCCAGCAGCTTATTCCATACACCCACCACCTCATGTGTGAACAAGTTACCCCTCAGATTCCTATTAAACCTTAAACCTGTGTCCTCTGCTCCTCGATTCCTCTTCTCTGGGCAAAAGACTCTGTGCATCTACCCGATCTATTCCTCTCATGATTTTATGCACCTCAATAAGATCGCCCCTCATCCTCCTGCGCTCCAAGGAATAGTCCCAGCCTGCACCAAACTCTCCCTATAGCTCAGACTCTCCCTCTAGTCCTGGCAACATCCTCGTCAATCTTCCCTGAACCTATTCCCGCTTGACAATATCTTTCCTATAACACGGTGCCCAGAACTGAACACAATATTCTAAATGTGGTCTCACCAACGTCTTATACAACTGCAACATGACCTCCCAACTTCTATACTCAATAGATAGACACAAAATGCTGGAGTAACTCAGCGGGTGAGGCAGCATCTCTGGAGAGAAGGAAGAAGGGTCTCGACCCGTAACGTCGACCTCATTCCTTCTCTCTAGAGACGCTGCCTCACCCGCTGAGTTACTCCAGCATTTTGTGTCTATCTATTGAGTATAGAAGTTGGGAGGTCATGTTGCAGTTGTATAAGACGTTGGTGAGACCACATTTAGAATATTGTGTTCAGTTCTGGGCACCGTGTTATAGGAAAGATATTGTCAAGCGGGAATAGGTTCGATTTAAACCAGCATCTGCAGTTCTTTCTTAAAGCCCTGTCCCACTGTACGATTTCATTCAAGAGTTCTCCCGAGTTTGCCTCGATTCGAATTCTGTGATTTACGGTAATGGCGGCTCGTCGGTACTCGGGGCTCTCGTGGACATTTTTCAACATGTTGAAAAATCTTCATGAGTCTTCCCGAGCTTACCGCGTTTCCCGAGTACCTGCCGTTAGCGTTACGAGCCGCTAAGAGACGTCCCCGAGCTCCGACGTACCTGCTACGTACATTCTACGTGCTTCCAAGAGTTTGATTTTTTTTTAAACTCGGGAGAGCTCTTGAATTAGCTCGTACAGTGGGACAGGGCCATTACAGATTCTATACAATACTCGGATTGATGAAGTGCCAAACGCCTTTTTCACCATCCAATCTGCCATGTCAAATCCGGATAGGTTTACCAATAAGACTGCTTAGTGGTGCTGCCGCAACCAGTGAAAACAGAAGCAATTAAATTACTTAAACTTTCTGGAAGAAAGAGTTTCTAATCATTAACAGAATCAGACTAGCGCAATTCACACCAACATCTGGCCGCGTTCCAAATAAAAACACGGTTTTCAATCCTTTTGTTTTATAAAGAGGAAGTGTTTCAGCCTCGTAGACACAAGGAACTGCAGATGCTGTTGACAAACAGAGCACAGTGCTGGAGTAACTCAGCGGGTAGGCAACTCAGCGGGTCAGGCAGCATCTGTGGAGAACATGGATAGGTGACGTTTCACAGAGTGCTGGAGTAACTCAGCGGGTCAGGCAGCATCTGTGGAGAACATGGATAGGTGACGTTTCAAGTCAGGATCTTTCTTCGGACTGTGGTGGGAGGAGTGGGAAGAAGAAAGCTGGAAGAGAGGAGGGGCAAGACCCAGCCTGGGGAGTGATAGGTGGCTACAGGTGGGAGTGAGGGGGAGAAGGGGAGATATCCAGGTGGGGGCACAGGGAAGAGAAGGGGACAAAAGAGGTCGCTGTGGGTTGGTTGCCATTGGCTGGGAGAAAATTCATAAGTGATAGGAGCAGAATTAGGCCATTCAGCCCATCGAGTCTACTCCGCCATTCAATCATGGCTGATTTATCTCTCCCTCCTAACCCCATTCTCCTGCCTTCTCCCCATAACCCCTGACACCAGTACTAATCAATCTAGGGGACCAGCTTGCTACTTAGTGCTAAATGAATGGAAGTTTAACCTATTTTTTTCTCTATCAGTTAGCGCCAGAGCCCGTGGAGATTGACGGAAGGTCGGTGAAGTTGCAGCAGCCATTACCCGGTGGGCAGTTTCGTTTACACTGCATGGCAATGTAGTTACTGGGACCTCTGCCATCTAGGAGCAAGTGCTGTACTTATGTTCATTGCAAAGCCAAGGGACATCGGCAAAGTCACCAACACTCGCCTTCTCGAGCTTGACGAGACTCTCCTTTCCACCCCCAGCTTTATGCTCGAGCAACTCTGGTTCTCGTTCCCGACACACGAGGGCTGTACATACGGCTGGGGAGGAGACAGATCATGCCAGCGGTGACTGGCTGACTGTGGAGGCCGGCTCAAACACACAGCTTCTTATCAAGAATACGACCTTGCTAATTCTTAGCGTGGGTTGGCACGGTGGCACAGCGGTAGAGTTGCTGCCTCAAAGACCCGGGTTCGATCTTGGCTACGGGCGCCGCCTGTACAGAGTTTGCTCATTCAACCCGTGACCCACGTGAGTCTTCTCCAGGTGCTCGGATTTCCTCCCATATCCCGAAGATGTGCAGGTTTGTAGATTAAATTGGCTTTGGTAAAAATTGTTCCTAGTGCCTAGGATAGTGTTGGTGTACGGGTTGAACACTGGTCGGCACGGACTCAGTGGGCCGAAGGGCCTGTTTCCACGCTGTATCTCTATAGACTAAAGACTAAACCAGCATCCGTAATTCCTGCAGTTTCAGGGCCTGTCCCACTTATGCGATTTTTCGGCGACTTGCCAACACCCGTCATTAGTCACAGCAGGTCGCCGAAAATATAGTAAAATGTTGAAAATCCAGCGGGGACCAGAAAAGGGTACGACTCTCTGGGCGACTACTCACGACCATACAGGCGACAACCCACGCGTCATGGTGAGTAGAACGTACAAACTCCGTACAGACAGCGCCCGTAGTCTGGATCGTACCCGGGTCTCCGGCGCTGCAAGCGCTGTAAGGCAGCAACTCTACCGCTGCGCCACCGTGCCCGCCCCACTCCTGCCTTCACTCCACGACCGATAATACCCGTACTAATCAGGAATCTGTCGATCTCTGCTTTAACAATACGCAACGACAGACCGCCGTCTGTGGCAATGAATCGCACAGATTCACCACCCTCTGGCTGAAGAAATACATTTTCACTTCAGCATCTCATCATGAACCCTGCCTTATCAAGATCTGAAGAAAACATCTATCATTTCCTCACTACACTTTTTCCTTTCTCTCACAGAGAGTGGTGAGTCTGTGGAATTCTCACAGAGAGTGGTGAGTCTGTGGAATTCTCACAGAGAGTGGTGAGTCTGTGGAATTCTCACAGAGAGTGGTGAGTCTGGAATTCTCACAGAGAGTGGTGAGTCTGTGGAATTCTCACAGAGAGTGGTGAGTCTGTGGAATTCTCACAGAGAGTGGTGAGTCTGTGGAATTCTCACTGAGAGTGGTGAGTCTGTGGAATTCTCTGCCTCAGAGGGCGGTGGAGGCCGGTTCTCTGGATACTTTCAATAGAGAGCTAGATAGGGCTCTTAAAGATAGCTGAGTCAGGGGATATGGGGAGAAGGCAGGAACGGGGTACTGATTGGGGATGATAAGCCATGGCGGTGCTGGCTCGAAGGGCCGAATGGCCTACTCCTGCACCTAGTGTCTATTGTCTGTGGTCTATCAGCCATGATTGAATGGCGGAGTAGACTTGATGGGCCGAATGGCCAAATGCTGCTCCTGTCACATGACCTTATGACCTTGAACCTATGTCCTCTGGTTCTCAATTCCCCTACTCTGAGCAAGAGACTCTGTGGGACTACTACTGTTCCTCTCATGATTTTATACACGTCTGTGAGGAATAGATCCTGTAGATGCACAGAGTATTTTACCCAGAGTAGGGAAATCGAGGACCAGAGGACATAGTGTGGAATTCTCTGCCTCAGAGGGCGGTGGAGGCCGGTTCTCTGGATACTTTCAAGAGAGAGCTAGATAGGGCTCTTAAAGATAGCAGAGTCAGGGGATATGGGGAGAAGGGAGGAATGGGGTACTGATTGGGGATGATCAGCCATGATCACAGTGAATGGCGGTGCTGGGTCAAAGGGCCAAATGGCCTACTCCTGTAACTATTGTCTATTGTCTACTCCTGCTCCCTTGAACCTCTCCGCTGGGGTGGAGTTCACTGTACAGCAGAAGGCTGCCATCCATTAAGCAACATTCATCGTTCCACTGTGACTACGCAGAGCTGCCAAACTCCTTGGTTGCTGGCGGGAGATGCATAACCCAGCTTGAACCTTTCCACAGCTAACATCCACTCATATATGCACTGGGCACACAATGGCCATTTAGCCGTCAGAAGCCAGAGTTGCTGCCGTTGTCTTTCTCTTTAATCAAGCTGTGCTTTGGACAATAGTTCAGTCTTTGGGTATGGCATTAGGCACGAAATGCTGGAGGGCTGGTGTCTGAAGAAGGGTCTCGACCTGAAATGTCACCCACTCCTCTTCTCCAGAAATGTTGCCTGACCCGCTGAGTTAAGCGGCTGTCCCACTGCGGCGACCTAACAGGCGAGTTTAGAAGAGTTTAGGAGAGTTTGATAAAGTATCATGTTGAAGACCTCCTTCGACTATGTTGAAGACTAGCTTCGGGAAAATTGGACACCGAATAGTGGAGAGTGAAGACGACCTCCTTCGATCTCCTTCGACCTCCCTTCAACTATGTTGAAGACTATCTACGACTACCTTCGATTACCCTCGATTACCTACGACCAACATGCCGACCTACTACGACTAAAACTATGAGTAAAAAAAGTATCGATTTTTTCCATGGCGACCATTTTTTACTCGCGGGCATTTTACAGCATGTTGAAAAATACGCCGCGACCTAGCTGAGGCTTCGAGTACACGGGGACCACTCCCGAGCATGAAGGAGAGTTACGAAGACCTCCTAGGACCTCGTGTCGACCATGCTGTGAGTATGAGTCGAGGGCAAACTCGTCTGAACTCGCGGATCAGGTCGCCGTAGTGGGACAGCCCCTTCACTCCCGCCTTTTGTGTCTATCTTCGATTTAAACCAGCGTCTGCAGTTCCTTCCTACACATTGGTTACTGCATCATTAGGGCTACCGAGTGCGATGGTTATTCATTCAATGTATTTGTCGTTATTAGATATTTATCTGTGAGTTTATGAGCCTATAAAGCTGCAGCAAGTAAGAATTACATTGTTCCATCAGTGGCACGTCTGACAGCTAAACGTTCAACTCTATCTCTGCGCCACTGTCAAACAAGCTCTGGAAGCTGAGGGCGGCTCGGTGGCGCAGCGGTAGAGTTGCCGCCTCACAGCACCAGTGTCAGGGGTTCAATCCTGACTACGGGTGCTGTCTGTACGGAGTCTGTACGTTCTCCCCGTGACCTGCGTGGGTTTTTCTCCGATTTCCTCTCACACTCCAAAGACGTGCGGGCTTTGTAGGCTAATTGACTTTGGTAAAGATTGTACACAACAGACAATAGACAATACATAGAAACATAGAAAATAGGTGCAGGAGTAGAGGCCATTCGACTCTTCGAGCCTGCACCGCCATTCAATATGATCATGGCTGATCATCCAACTCAGTATCCTGTACCTGCCTTCTCTCCATACCCTCTGATCCCCTTAGCCACAAGGGCCACATCTAACTCCCTCTTAAATATAGCCAATGAACTGGCCTCAACTACCTTCTGTGGCAGAGAATTCCACAGATTCACCACTCTCTGTGTGAAATTTTTTTTTCTCATCTTGGTCCTAAAAGATTTCCCCCTTATCCTTAAACTGTGACCCCTTGTTCTGGACTTCCCCAACATCGGGAACAATCTTCCTGCATCTAGCCTGTCCAACCCCTTAAGAATTTTGTAAGTTTCTATAAGATCCCCCCTCAATCTTCTAAATTCTAACGAGTACAAGCCGAGTCTATCCAGTTTTTCTTCATATGAAAGTCCTGCCCATCCCAGGAATCAGTCTGGTGAACCTTATCTGTGCTCCCTCTATGGCAAGAGGTGCAGGAGTAGGCCATTCGGCCCTTCGAACCATTCAATGTGATCGTGGCTGATTACACAATGGTGACATTGTACCAAGTGGGCTCGAGTTCGGCCAGGAATCGCAAATCTGATCCAAGCTCTAACACGATGGCAGTGAGCTCCCGCTGCATCAACATTGGGTTAAATTCATATGTTGTGTGTGGTGAAATAACCCAGCAGTGTGTGATGAACAAGAGAGATCGTGTGATATGCTAATCATTCTAACTCGCTATACAATTTGCACCCCTGTTGCTTAAGTTGTGAAAAAAATACCTCGCCTTCAAACTCAGCGCAGTTTTCATGGATTTAAATCTATTTATTTTGTTAAAAAGTAATTTGAACTAATTCCAGAATGCCAGCGCATGTTTACAAGGTAGCGTGTGGCAATGATAATGATCCCGTGGTCTGATATCCACCATCGTGAAGTGTTTCGAGCGGCTAGTTATAAAAACACTACTCAACTCCAGTCTCCAGACAGCCTTGATCCACTACATATTTACCTATAGCTGCCACAGGTCCACAGCAGATGCCACCTCCATGATCCTACACTCAGTTACCATAGAGTGATGCAGCGTGGAAACAGGCCCTTCGGCCCAACTTGTCCACACCGACCAACATGTCCCATCTACACTACTCCCACCTGCCCACATTTGGTCCGTATCCCTCCAAAATTTAAGAATAAGGAGTAAGCCATTTGGAACGGAGACGAGGAAACACTTTTTCTCACAGAGAGTGGTGAGTCTGTGGAATTCTCTGCCTCAGAGGGTGGTGGAGGCAGGTTCTCTGGATGCTTTCAAGAGAGAGCGAGATAGGGCTCTTAAAGATAGCGGAGTCAGGGGATATGGGGAGAAGGCAGGAACGGGGTACTGATTGTGGATGATCTGCCATGATCACATTGAATGACGGTGCTGGGTCGAAGAGCCAAATGGCCCACACCTGCACCTATTGTCTATTGTCAATTGTCTAAAACCTGTCCTACCCTTGTACCTGTCTAAATGTTTCTTAGACGTTGAGATAGTCCCTGCCTCAACCACCTCCTCCGGCAGCTCGTTTCATACACCCACCACCCTCTGTGTGGAAAAAATGACCTCTCACATTCTTATTAAATCATTTCCCTTTCACCTTACACCTATGTCCTCTGGTTCTTGATTCCCCGACTCTGGGGAAGAGACTCTGTGCGTCTACCCGATCTATTCCTCTCATGATTTTGTACATCTCTGTAAGATCACCCCTCATCCTGCTGAGCTCCAAGGGCCAAAGGCCCAATTGCCCAGTACTCCTCCAGAAACTCCAGGCACTCACCACCCTCTGGGTAAAAAATACTTGCCCCACAAACCTCCTTTAACCTTTGCCCCTCTCACATAGATACATAAATAATAAGAATAAGGGGTATGCCATTTAGAACAGAGATGAGGAAACACTTTTTCGCACAGAGAGTGGTGAGTCTGTGGAATTCTCTGCCACAGAGGGCGGTGGAGGCCAGTTCTCTGGATGCTTTCAAGCGAGAGCTAGATAGGGCTCTTAAAGATAGCGGAGTCAGGGGATATGGGGAGAAGACAGGAACGGGGTACTATTTGGGGATGATCACATTGAATGGTGGTGCTGGCTCGAAGGGCCGAATGGCCTCCTCCTGCACCTATTGTCTATTGTCTATTGCTACATGGACAATAGGTGCAGGAGTAGGCCATTCGGCCCATCGAGCAAGCACTGCTATTCAATGTGATCATTCGCAATCAGTACCCCCAGTTCCTGCCTTCTCCCCATACCCCTTGATTCCGTTATCCCAAAAAGCTCTATCTAACTCTTTTTTGAATGCATCCAGTGTATCGGCCTCCATTGCCCTCTGAGGCAGCGAATTCCACAAATTCACAACTCTCTGGGTGAAAACGTTTCTCCTCATCACCATTCAAAATGGCCGACCCCTTATTCTTAATCTGTGGCCCCTGCGCCATCTATTTGTTGATTGTTCCACCCTGGGGAAAAAGGGTTCTGAATGTCTACCTGTTCAATGCCTCTCATCATTTTTTTTGTTTTTGTGTAGTTCCTACTTTGAAATGTGTCCCCTGTAGCTGGGTAGATCAGCCTTGCTGCTCCTGCCCACCCAGCCCGGAGCTCGAGAGTTGGTTACTGAGGCAACAACACCCTATTCCAGTTACTCAGCATCTTTCAAGGGCACGTAACGGCAGGGATGAGAAACCGCTTCAGTAAATCACACGCCGTTTTTTTTCCCCCCTGAAATTTCTGCAAACTCCAGCGACACTCGTACTGTGCAGATTCAGAATTCCAATAGCTTACTTTACCTTAGTTCAGAGATTCAGCGCGGAAACAGGCCCTTCAGCCCACTGAGTCCGTGCCGACCCATCCTGTACACTAACACGATCCAATTTATCATCTCTACCGAAGCCAATTAACCTACAAACCTGCACGTCTTTGAAGGGTGGGAGGAAACCGGAGCACCTGGAGAAAACCCACGTGGTCACGTGCAAACTCCGCACAGGCAGCACCCATAGTCTGGATCGAGCACGTGTCTCTGGCGCTGTGAGGCAGCAACTCTACCGCTGTGTCACCGTGCCAACCCAACCTTTCAGAGCTAAATTAAATTAAATTTCTTTATATAGCACATTTTTAGTCAACTTGCATTGACCCCAAAGTGCTTCACATAATTACATTCACACACACAGGCAAAGGTGGGTGAAGTGTCTTGCCCAAGGACACACACAGGCAAAGGTGGGTGAAGTGTCTTGCCCAAGGACACAACGACAGTATGCACTCCAAGCGGGATTCGAACCAGCTACCTTCCGGTTGCCAGCCGAACACTTAGCCCATTGTGCCATCTGTCGTCCACTAGTCATTGAATTATCCATGTGCACTCTTTTAAATGGTTCCAACCTGAAATGTCGGCTGTCCAAGTTCTCCAGAGATGCTCTCTGTCCCCCTGAGTTACTCCAGCACTCTGTGTCTTTTCCCAGTAAACCAGCATCTGCAGTTCACTGCGTCTGCACACTTTTATAGTTTGGATATACATTCACACAGTGTTTTGTATCAATCAGAATCCTTACCCAGTCTATAATCGCGTGCAGCTTTCAGGAAGAAAAGCAGAATACCGTCGCCCAAAGTGTTTCCTCGTCTCCGTTCTAATCGGCTTACTCCTTATTCTTAAATTTTGGAGGGATATGGACCAAATGTGGGCAGGTGGGACTAGTTGTAGATGGGCCGTGTTGGTCGGTGTGGAAAACACGACCACCAGGTTCAAGAACACAGTGTAGAAACAAAGAACTGCAGATGCTGGCAAAGTGCTGGAGTAACTCAGCGGGTCAGGCAGCACCTGTGGAGAACATGGATAGGTGACGTTTCGCAGAGTGCTGGAGTAACTCAGCGGGTCAGGCAGCATCTGTGGAGAACATGGATAGGTGACGTTTCACAGAGTGCTGGAGTAACTCAGCGGGTCAGGCAGCATCTGTGGAGAACATGGATAGGTGATGTTTCACAGAGTGCTGGAGTAACTCAGCGGGTCAGGCAGCATCTGTGGAGAACATGGATAGGTGACGTTTCACACAGTGCTGGAGTAACTCAGCGGGTCAGGCAGCACCTGTGGAGAACATGGATAGGTGACGTTTCACAGAGTGCTGGAGTAACTCAGCGGGTCAGGCAGCATCTGTGGAGAACATGGATAGGTGACGTTTCAGATTGGGACCCTTCTTCGGACTGCTCGTATGTGGGGGGGGGAGAAGAAAGCCGGATCAGCAACCACCAGGGTCGTGAACACTGCACTTGAACCAATCAACAGCGAGGTCCATGTCCATCCATGTCTTCCACAGATGCTGCCTGGCCCATTGGGTTCCTCCAGCACTTTGTGTTTTACTCAAGATTCCAGCAGCTGCAGTTCCTTGTGTCTCCATGACAGTCTCTGGACAGTGTTTTTGGTTGTGCTCTGGACTATGGCCTTGCATTGATATATTTACCACATTTTACTTTTGTTAATATATTAACTATCATATATTTACGTGTATCTCGTTGCGTTTACAGAACTGTTAAAGAACTCTTGACGCTTGAGTCTGAAGAAGGGTCTCGACCTGTCCGAAACGCCGCCCGTTCCTTCTCTCCGGAGATGCTGCCTGGCCCGCTGAGTTCCTCCAGCTTTTTGTGTCTATCTCCGGTTTAAACCAGCATCTGCAGTTCCATCTTACACTGAATCGATATTCCCATTAATTTGCATTTACCTCTGAGGCAAGAATATTTCGGTTGGAGCCTGCAATGTGGAAACGGGGGTTAAGGGGAGAAGGCAGGAGAATGGGGTTGAGAGGGAAAGATAGATCGGCCATGATTGAATGATGGAGTGGCCTTGATGGGGCCGAATGGACTAATTCTGCTCCTATCACTTATGAAAAGCTATGTTTTGCATGTTGTACAATCGGATCAGAGATACCACACACAAATACAATCAAGTCCAAATCCAGTCCCATAGATAGAGCAAAGGGGAAGATACAGAGTGCAGAATATAGTTCTCAGCATTGTAGTGTAATGTCCGCAATGGGTTAGAGGTGAATCGGACAGTACCCTAGCTTATGGAAGGGCCGTTCAGAAGCCTGATAACAGAGGGGAAGCAGCTGTTTCTGAGTCTGGTGGTGCGCGCTTTCAAGCTTCTGTACCTTCTGCCAGACGGGAGCGGGGAGAAGAAGGAGGAATGACTAGTTTAGTTTAGTTTAGAGATACAGTGCGGAAACAGGCCCTTCGGCCCTTCAGCCCACCGGGTCCGCGCCAACCAGCGATCCCCGCACATTAACACTATCCAACACCCACTAGGGACAATTTTTACATTTACCAAGCCAATTAACCTACAAACCTGCACGTCTTTGGAGTGTGGGAGGAAACCGAAGATCTTGGAGAAAACCCACGCAGGTCACGGGGAGAACGTACAAACACCGTACAGACAGCGCCCGTAGTCGGGATCGAACCGGGGTCTCTGGCGCTGCATTCGCTGTAAGGCAGTAACTCTACCGCTGGGCCACTGTGACTAAGGTGGGGCAAGTCTTTGATTATAAGAAGTTAGACACAAAATGCTGGAGTAACTCAACGGGTCAGGTAGCATCTCTGGAGAAAAGGGATGGGTGACTTTTCGGGTTGGCAGCTTTCCCGAGGCAGCGTGAAGTGTAGATGGAGTCGATGGTGGGGAGTGTGGTCTGTGTGTGATGGACTGGGCTACATCTACAATGGTGGGGAGTGTGGCCTGTGTGATGGACTGGGCTACATCTACAATGGTGGGGAGTGTGGCCTGTGTGATGGACTGGGCTACATCTACAATGGTGGGGAGTGTGGTCTGTGTGATGGACTGGGCTACATCTACAATGGTGGGGAGTGTGGTGTGTGTGATGGACTGGGCTACATCTACAATGGTGGGGAGTGTGGTCTGTGTGATGGACTGGGCTACATCTACAACTCTCGGCAAGACGTTGCTGCCTTGGGCAGAGCTGTTCCCCAACCAGGCTGCGATGCAGCCCAACGGCGTGCTTCCTCCGGCACATCTGTAGAAGTTTGAAACCTCATTGAAAGGTACAGAGTAATGAAAGGCATAGACCGAGTGAATGTGGACAGGATGTTTCCACTGGTGGGAGAGTCTAGGACCAGCGGTCACAGCCTCAGATTTAAAGGGCGCTCTTTTTGAAAGGTGAGGAGGAACTTCTTTAGTCAGAGGGTGGTGAATCTGTGGAACTCATTGCCACAGAGGGCTGTGGAGGCCAAGTCAGTGGACATCTTTAAGACAGAGATAGACAAATTCTTGATTAGATCGGGTGTCAAGGGTTATGGGGAGAAGGCAGGAAAATGGGATTCGGAAGCAGAGAGTGGTTATTTTGTGTCTTTATCCAGTACACACAATATCCAATTTCCCAAAGCAAGTGAACTTCTGGGAAATGGACAATTGAAGTTCCCTGTAGGGTTTAATGTTATGTAGTCTCAGTCTCATGCTGATACTACGCTGCCATTAGTACCTGTCTGCAACTAATTTAGACATCAAATTAGATTGTGTAACCATTTCCCCCGTGTCATATATTTTTATTGCCGATGACTATGCGGCAATCACTCGAAGATAGCTCTGATATATCCGGTTAAATAATTGCTTACCCAGTGCAAACTCGAGTTATGCCAAACAGCAGGCAAGCTGGATGGGTCGGGGAGAAAGCACAGCGGAAGTCCAGAAGAAGGAAAACGGAATGAAATTTACCTTGTAAGAAGGAATTGCAGATGCTGGTTTAAACCGGAGATAGGCACAAAAAGCTGGAGTAAAAGGCCCTGTCCCACCATACGAGTTTACCCAAGAGTTCTCCCGAGTTTAAAAAAAATTCAAACTCGTGGTAAGTACGTAGAATGTACGTAGCGGGTACGTCGGAGCTCGTGGATGTCTCGTAGCGGCTCGTAACGCTAACATAGAAACATAGAAAATAGGTGCAGGAGTAGGCCAATCGGCCCTTCGAGCCTGCACCGCCATTCTATATGATCATGGCTGATCATCCAACTCAGTATCCCATCCCTGCCTTCTCTCCATACCCCCTGATCTCTTTAGCCACAAGGGCCACATCTAACTCCCTCTGAAATATAGCCAATGAACTGGCCTCAACTACCTTCTGTGGCAGAGAATTCCACAGATTCACCACTCTCTGTGTGAAAAATGATTTTCTCATCTCGGTCCTAAAAGACTTCCCTCTTATCCTTAAACTGTGACCCCTAGTTCTGGACTTCCCCAACATCGGGAACAATCTTCCTGCATCTAGCCTGTCCAACCCCTTAAGAACGGCAGGTTCTTGGGGAACGCGGTAACTTGTGAAGTTTTTTCAACATGTTGAAAAGTGTCCAAGGTTAAAAAAAACACTCGTGATGAAGTACCACGAGTTTGATTTTTTTTAAAAACTCTGGGAGAGCTCTAGGGTAAACTCATATCGTGGGACAGGGGCTTCACTCAGCGGGACAGGCAGCATCTCTGGACAGAAGGAGTGGGTGACGTTTCGGACAGGTCGAGACCCTTCTTCAGTCTGAAGAAGTCCCGAAACGTCACCCATTCCTTCTCTCCGGAGATGCCGCCTGTCCCGCTGAGTTACTCCAGCTTTTTGTGTCTATCTTCGGAATGGAAGTTTTTTCTTTCATTAAGTTTTTTCTTCACAGTCCTCATTGCTTTTATAAGGAGGGGCAAAGGGTTTTTTTTGCAGCTAATTTCTCTCTCAGTCTCCAAACCATTTTAAAACACAAGTTCAGGGTGTAGAACACAGCCAGTCTGAATCTGTAAAGTCTGACTCTGTGACGGTAAAAATTGTAAATTGGCCCTAGAACGTGTAGGACAACGGGGTTAAGAAACATAGAAACATAGAAAATAGGTGCAGGAGTAGGCCATTCGGCCCTTCGAGCCTGCACCGCCATTCAATATGATCATGGCTGATCATCCAACTCAGTATCCCGTACCTGCCTTCTCTCCATACCCCCTGAACCCTTTAGCCACAAGGGCCACATCTAACTCCTTCTTAAATATAGCCAATGAACTGGCCTCAACTACCTTCTGTGGCAGAGAATTCCACAGATTCACCACTCTCTGTGGAATTTTTTTTCTTCTCATCTCAGTCCTACAAGATTTCCCCCTTATCCTTAAACTGTGACCCCTTGTTCTGGACTTCCCCAACATTGGGAACAATCTTCCTGCATTTCGCCTGTCCAACCCCTGAAGAATTGTGTAAGTTTCTATAAGAGGGAGAGGAAGGGAGAGATAGATCAGCCATGGTTGAATGACAGAGTAGACTCGATGGGCAGAATGGCCTGATTCTGCTCCTATGGCTTACAGTCTTGTTGATAACAACACAAGACAGTTCCGAGCAGCCGCGTGGGACTAGAGGGCTGCTTTCCTGGATTAAGGAAAACAATTTTGCAAGTCCCAGTAGTTTTCTGAAAATGGAATGAGAAAATACATAATTCTTTATTCCTTGTCCGCAGAAAATCTTGTTTCGCTTTTTGTAATTAATTAAAACCAATAGGCAGTGTGAATAAACATCTGAGATTATTGATTATGCGGGGAATTCGCAGGTAATAATGAATCCAAATCTTGGATCCGATCCAGTACATTCTGATGATTACTGGAATATGAGAAAAAATATATAGAAGATATATGTAGAAATAGATAATTGAAGTTCGGCACAAAATGCCGGAGGAAAGGGCCTGTGGCACTTGGGCGGCATTTTCGGCGACAGCCTGAAAAGAGGTTGTTGCGGCATGGTCGGAGTGTGACAATAGACAATAGGTGCAGGAGTAGGCCATTCGGCCCTTCGAGCCAGCACCGCCATTCACTGTGATCATGGCAGATCATCCCCAATCAGTACCCCGTTCCTGCCTTCTCCCCATATCCCCTGACTCCGCTATCTTTAAGAGCCCTATCTAGCTCTCTGTTGAAAGCCTCCAGAGAACCGGCCTCCACCGCCCTCTGAGGCAGAGAATTCCACAGACTCTCTGTGAAAAGTGTTTCCTCGTCTCCATTCCGAATGGCTTACTCCTTATTCTTAAACTGTGGCACCTGGTTCTGGACTCCCCCAACATCGGGAACATGTTTCCTGCCTCTAGCGTGTCCAAGCCCTTAACAATCTTATATATTTCAATGAGATATCCTCTCATCCTTCTAAACTCCAGAGTGTACAAGCCCAGCTGCTCCATTCTCTCAGCATATGACAGTCCCGTCATCCCGGGAATTAACCTGGTAAACCTACGCTGCACTCCCTCAATAGCAAGAATGTCCTTCCTCAAATTAGGGGACCAAAACTGCACACAATACTCCAGGTGTGGTCTCATTAGGGCTCTGTACAACTGCAGAAGGACCTCTTTTGCATCTGACCCTATCAGAACATTCTTTTAATTACATAAGCACTGATATTATTCCACGACTTTGGACAAAAGTTTGTTAGCAGGTCAGGCAGCATCTGTGGTGTGTGTGGACAGGTGACGTTTCAGGTCAGGACCTTATTCAGACTCTTCTTCTGATGAAGGGTCCCAACCCAAAATGTTGTCTACCCATTCCTCCATAGATTAGTTTAGTTTAGTTTACTGTTTAGCATTTAGTTTAGATTAGATAAGTTTAGAGATACAGCATGGAAAAAGAGGCCATTCGGCCCACCGTCCACATCGCCAGTTCACAATGTTATCCCACTTTTTCATTCACTCCCTACACACTAGGGGGTAATATTTATCGAGGCCAATTAACCTATAAACCCGCACATTTTTAGAATGGGTGAGGAAGCCGGAGCACCAGGAGGAAACCCACGCGGTCACTGGGAAGAACGTGCAAACTCCGCACACAGACAGCACCCGAGGCCTGGATCGAACCCGGGTCTCTGGCGCCGTGAGGCAGCAGCTCCACCTTCTGCACCACCGTGCCGTCCTGAGTTTAGTTCCGTTTTCAATTTAGAGTTACAGCACGGAACCAGCCCTTCGACCCACCGTGTCCGTGCCCACCAGATCCCCGCACACTACCCTACACCCACTAGGGACAGTTTTTACATTTACACCAAGCCAATTAACCTACAAACCTGCACGTCTTCGGAGTGCGGGAGGAAAGCGAAGATCTCGGAGAAAACCCACGCAGGTCACGGGGAGAAGGTACAAACTACGTGCAGGCAGCGCCCGTAGTCGGGATCGAACTCGGGTCTCCGGCGCTGCAAGCGCTGTAAGGCCCTTGTGTAGACCCATTGTACGGAGAAAGAATAAAATATTCCTGCATCTTCAGAAGACAGTAAAATAAATAAAACAGTCTGAAGAAGGGTTTCGGCCCAAAACTTCACCTATTTCCTTCGCTACATAGATGCTGCTGCACCCGCTGAGTGTCTCCAGCACTTTTGTCTACCGTAAAATAAACGGATGCTTTCTAGACTAGCATTAGTGTGTTCCTAGCCATCTCAGTGGCAGCATTAATAGATGTGGGTGTGAATTGATGCGTGGCAGAGCTCCAGATTGATATCAGCATTGGGTTAATGTAGCCGGGAAAGGAATAGACTGATACAATGAGTATCATTGAAATATAATTTCCTTTGGATGGAGTCTGTGAGATTTTCAATATGAACCATTTATAGTTGAGCAAAGGAACTCCATGTCGATTATGAACAGCAAGGACAATGCCTGTAAAATCATAAGCTTATTTGCATTGCATTCAATCAGTCATTAATTGCGTTACTGAACCCTCCCTTGGCCTTCAAGAATACTCCACTATCACAAGCCCATGTCATTATTGTGCTGGGATTTCCAAACTGCACAGAGGAAAAAATTGAAATGAAATCCGCAATAACTCGGCACATCAGCGCAAAACACTCACTCGGGGAGATTTGTGATCATAGAAACATAGAAAATAGGTGCAGGAGTAGGCCATTCGGCCCTTCGAGCCTGCACTGCCATTCAATATGATCATGGCTGATCATCCAACTCAGTATCCTGTACCTGCTTTCTCTCCATACCCCCTGATCCCTTTAGCCACAAGGGCCACATCTAACTCCCTCTTAAATACAGCCAATGAACTGTGGCCTCAACTACCTTTTGTGGCAGAGAGTTCCAGAGATTCACCACTCTCTGTGTGAAAAATGTTTTTCTCATCTCGGTCCGAAAGGATTTCCCCCTTATCCTTAAACTGTGACCCCTTGTTCTGGACTTCCCCAACATCGGGAACAATCTTCCTGCATCTAGCCTGTCCAAACCCTTAAGAATTGTTGTAAGTTCATCATAGTCGTGCAAATAAAAATTAAATATTCAACATTTTTGGCTCATGTGTTTGCCTTGAAATATTACATCAAGCCGGCCAAAAATTTATCACGATCAGATTAAATTTCGCACTTTGATGAAATGGTAAGTAGACAAAAGTGCTGGAGAAACTCAGCGGGCGCAGCAGCATCTATGGAGCGAAGGAAATAGGCGACGTTTCGTCCCGAAACGTCGCCTATTTCCTTCGCTCCGTAGATGCTGCAGCACCCGCTGAGTTTCTCCCGCACTTTTGTCTACCTTCGATTTTCCAGCATCTGCAGTTCCTTCTTGAACATTGATGAAATTGTAGCAGGAACGATAGAACACAAACGCATATTCTCCTACCGACAAGAAGTCAAATCAAGTCAAGTCAAGTATATTGTCATCTGCACGAGTGCAGGTACAATGGAAATATTGCTTGCAGCAGCATCAAAGGCTCATAGACTCACACATGTGAAACATGAATTATACATAATTTCTACAAGCCGGTGAAATGAAAAAAAGACGTGGAAAAGCAGGATTTTAGTGTAAAGAAGAAAAGCAGACAAAGCTAATGCAAGATGGAATCCTCTCAGAGGCTGCAGGTTACCTGAACAACACTACTAAGTAATAAAAGGGGAGATGCCACGAGACCTGGGTGTCATGGTACACCAGTCATTGAAAGTAGGCATGCAGGTGCAGCAGGCAGTGAAGAAAGCGAATGGTATGTTAGCATTCACAGCAAAAGGATTTGAGTATAGGAGCAGGGAGGTTCTACTACAGTTGTACAGGGTCTTGGTGAGACCACACCTGGAGTATTGCGTACAGTTTTGGTCTCCTAATCTGAGGAATGACATTCTTGCCATAGAGGGAGTACAGAGAAGGTTCACCAGACTGATTCCAGGGATGGCAGGATTTTCATATGAAGAAAGACTGGATAGACTCGGCTTGTACTTGCTAGAATTTAGAAGATTGAGGGGGGATCTTATAGAAACGTACAAAATTCTTAACGGGTTGGACAGGCTAGATGCAGGAAGATTGTTCCCGATGTTGGGGAAGTCCAGAACTAGGGGTCACAGTTTAAGGGTAAGAGGGAAGTCTTTTAGGATCGAGATGAGAAAATCATTTTTTACACAGAGAGTGGTGAATCTGTGGAATTCTCTGCCACAGAAGGTAGTTGAGGCCAGTTCATTGGCTATATTTAAGACGGAATTAGATGTGGCCCTTGTGGCTAAAGGGATCAGGGGGTGTGGAGAGAAGGCAGGTACAGGATACTGAGTTGGATGATCAGCCATGACCATATTGAATGGCGGTGCATGCTCGAAGGGCCGAATGGCCTACTCCTGCACCTATTTTCTATGTTTTTATGTTTCTATATTTCATAGGTTCTTGGAGCAGAATTAGGCCATTCGGCCCACCAAGTCTACGCCGCCATTTAATCGTGGCTGATCTACCTATCCCTTCCAACCGCATTCTCCTGCATTCTCCCCATAACCCCTGACACGCGTACTAATCAAGAATCTGTCCATCTCCGCCTTAAAAATATCCACTGACTTGGCCTCCACAGCCGTCAGAAGAGATAGAGAGGGGTTGGCATGGTGGTGCAACGGCAGATTTGCTGCTTCACAGCGCCAAAGTCCCAGGTTCGATCCTGACTACGGGTGCTGTCTGAACAGAGTTTGTACATTCTCCCCTCTCACACTTCAAAGACGCACAGGTTTGTGGGTTAATTGGCTTCGGTAAAAATTGTAAATTGCCCCGAGTGTGTGTAGGATAGTGTTCGTGTACGGGGATCGTTGGTCATAGGAACATAAAAACATAGAAAATAGGTGCAGGAGTAGGCCATTTGGCCCTTCGAGCCAGCACCATCATTCAATATGATCATGGCTGATCATCCCCAATCAGTACCCCGTTCCTGCTTTTTCCCCATATCCCATGATTCCGTTAGCCCCAAGAGCTAAATCTAACTGGTCAGTCTGGACCAGGTGGGCCGAAGGGCCTGTTTCCATGTTGTATCCCTAAACTAAACTAAGCGTTTTTAAAGTCTGAAGAAGGGTCACAACCCGAAACGTCACCCATTCCTTTTCTCCGGAGATGCTGCCTGTCCCGCTGAGTTACTCCAGCATTTTGTGTCTATCTTTCAAGACTCTTTAAACCGAGATTCGGGGTTATGGACAATAGACAATAGGTGCAGGAGGAGGCCATTTGGCCCATCGAGCCAGCACCGCCATTCAATGTGATCATGGCTCTGATCATCCCCAATCAGTACCCCGTTCCTGCCTTCTCCCCATATCCCCTGACTCCGCTATCTTTAAGAGCCCTATCTAGCTCTCTCTTGGAATGTTTTAACAGCTGGGAAAGAATGACCAAAAGACTTGCCAGAGAGGGAGAAGATTTAAAGCAATAATCCGCGGAAAGCCAAACTTGATGGGAGTTCTGCAGGAAAATGTAGTGCAGAATAGTGACAGCATCTTCTACAGAAACCCAAGCCATTGAATGGAGAAGTCGCCTTACATGGTTTCAAGGTTGACTCCTGCTTAAGTAAAATGCCATGCACACATCAACTTTAATTGCATTTTACTCCTGCAGCAACAATAAACAATAAAATCATAATTTCATTCCATTTCGCCTCTGAACATTCATCAATTGTTTGTATAAAGGGCTGAGTGAGTGGGAGGGAGGAACAGGAGAAACAGATTCAAATGAAAATAATTCATTTGCCCGATCATATCCCAGTCTATTTATCCCCTCTAATTTTTAAGTGGATACTGTCATAAGCATTAGACTGTTTATTCTGGAATTGATAAATCACCAAACAAGGTAAGGTTCAAATGAAATTCTATGCAAGCACAGGGGTAGAATTGCTGCCTCACAGTGCCAGAGTCCCTGGTTCGATCCTGACCACGGGGGTGCTGGCTGTACGGAGTTTGCACGTTGGCCCAGTGACCTGCCTGGGTTTTCTTCGGGTGCTCGCTGGTTTCTTCCCACACTCCAAAGACGGCAGGTTTGTAGGTTAATTTGCTTCAGTATAGATTGTAAATCGTCCCTCCCTAATGTGTGTAGGATAGTGTTTGTGGGCCAGATTTTGTTTAGGCGACTGCTGAAAAATTTTCAACATGTTCGAAATGTTTCGGCGACAGTGGCGACAATTTGGGCTGTCGTAGATTGTCGCAGGTTGTAGCCAGGTTATCGTAGGTTGTCGCTGGTCCTGCCTACGGTGAATTCCATTGACCTAGTCGCAGGCAGTCGCCTAAAAAAATCACCTAAGTGGGACAGGCCCATTAGTGTGCAGGGGTCGCTGGTCGGCGCGGACTCGATGGGCCGAAGGGCCTGTTTACGTGCCTTATCGCTAAACTAATTTTTTTTTATACGAAACACAGGCCAGTAGCAGTAATGTTCTGTGGAATACAGTCTCTTGCTTTCATAATAGTCTCCGAGCCCCAACAACACATGAAGTAAAATTGTCCGTTCAGCAAAGGTTGAACAAGTCTGCAAGTTTAGTTTAGTTTAGTTTAGAGATACAGCGTGGAAACAGGCCCTTCGGTCCGCCGAGTCTGTACCGACCAGCGATCCCCGCACATTAACACTATCCTACCCACACTAGGGACAATCTACATTTATACCGAAGGCAATTAACCTACAAACATGTACGTCTTTGGCATGTGGGAGGAAACTGAAGATCTCGGAGAAAACCCACCGGGAGAACGTACAAACTCCGTACAGACGACACCCGTAGTCAGGATCGAACGCAGTTCTCCGGCGCCCCGGTTAAAATATCATCACACTGAAGATCGTATCTTGTCATTCAGCATTAAAGAGCATTGTATGAAGATGCCCTCTGCAGAAATCAGATCACAGGCATTATTTCGGTAAGTTTTGTTACATCGTTAAACACTGTTTTCGTTCTTAGAATTATTAATGTTAGACGTCAGCTTTTTAAAAATAAAAACACTTTGTTACTTTCAAACTCAGTGCTTCACCCAGGCTAGGCTACTCCATTACATTGATTACCCCATGGACGTCCCTGGCCAGGACCTGCCCCTAAAGCAGTGGACAACCCTCAACCGCTTGAGGACAGGCGTCGGACGCTATGGAGAAGCGATGAAGAGGTGGGGCCTCGTGGACAGCGAGCGCCTCCTGTGAGTGTGGGGACCCAACACAGACAGTGGAGCACATCGTCACCAGTTGCCCCAAACACTGGCCACCGAATGGTGAACAAGGTCTGATTGGCCTGGACGATGACACGTTAGCCTGGCTCGCCTCGACGGAGCTGCAGGTCTAAAAGACACACGACAGAAGAAGAGGTTCACCCCAGAACACCACCATGGCCATACTCTCATCTCGCTGCTACCATCGGGAAGAAGATACAGGGGTCGGAAAACTGTGACCTCCAGGTTCAAGAACCTGTACTCGATCAGTACGGGTGTCAGGGGTTACGGGGAGAGGGCAGGAGAATGGGGTTGAGAGGGAAAGATAGATCAGCCATGATTGAATGGCGGAGTGGACTTGATGGGCCGAATGGTCTCATTCTGCTCCAATAAACTTATGAACAGATTCTTATTAAATCATTGCCCCCTTACCTTAAACCTAAGTTGTTTGGTTCTGGATTCCCATACTCTGGGCAAGAGGCCTTGTGCATCAACCTGATCTATTTCTCTCATGATTTTACTTCGGAGTCACGTGAGTGACTACGTGAAGAACCCGTCCAGCATGCATGCGCGACATGAGCGTTCACGCAGATGCAACAGCGACGAACGGGAGTACGGGCGCTCCCGCTACAAGTTTGAAGGAATGGACCGTTAGGTAAGTACTTACCCACAGGTTCAAACTCACAACTCTGCTCCTCTTTGTGCACCAGGGGAAACTGGAGCAAAGCAGCTCAGAGGGAAACCGCCCCCGTTCGACTCCAGGGACGGAGCGTTCCGTCAGTGGAGGGTGGAGAGGCGGCACCTGGACCGCACACGCTGTGGTCCACAGTCAGGATACTGAGCCGATGCCCAGTCCGCTAACAGCTGTCTGACCAACAGCAGCGGACTGGAGGGAACCTCAGTTACCGGCCGCTAACCCCTGCATACCCCCCGACAAGGAGACTCGCCGCCCGAGAACCGCAGATGCCGCCCGAAAACGGCAGGCAGCCTCTAGAGCAAAGTCAGCAACCAAACCTCGGGCTGGAGACAGACACGGAAGATGGAACCGGCACTTCAAACTACCGCCCGAGAGCGAGTAAGTGTCTGTTCTCCAAGCCTAGAGAAAGGGCATGGAGTAAAAATCCAGCGAGACTTGCCTCGGGAGCTGGGGCAAGCTCGCCAAGGGAGCATAACACTCCCGCTCCAGTGCACTAATAGCACTGGCCATCTCCCTCATCAGAGGAGATCGATGGCGACCAGGGCTGGGCTGGTCAAGAAGAGGGGTCACTGGCTGAACAACATCTTTTTTTTCATGAAACTACTTTTATTCAAAAAATTAAAATAAACATAGAGTATTAACACAATCAAAGACTGCCTATGCTGACAGTTTACAAACAAACGATCATCAAATTAATATAACGTCAACTTTATCAACAAAACACTCGACCTCCAACGGCGACCAGCATTCACGGAAGGCCTCCAAAGTCCCCATGGACACGCGTGTTCCCTCTCCAGGGACAGGCGGGCACGGACGTAGACCCGGAAAAAGCTCAAGCAATTAAAAAAAAACTCTTAGACAAAATTATCAAATTAAAATATTAACATTTTTATCTATAATATATTCAACCTCCTGTGGTGACCAGCGTGCACAGAAGGCCTCCACAGTCCCCATGGACACCGCGTGTTCCTTTTCTAGGGACACGCGAGCTCGGACGTAACCCCGGAAAAGGGGCAGGCAGGCGACCGGTGTGTGGCCATCCACTGCCCGCTGCCTGGACCCGCGAATGGCCATCTTGGCCAGGCCCAGGAGCAGATCGACAGGGAGACCCCCTCCTCCCTCCCATCCATCCATCCCCCCTCTGTACCGGGTGCCCATAAATTAATAGCGTTGGACTAAAATGTAGCCAAAACTTGAGGAGCAGCCCTTTCAACAACATCGGGAGTATGCTTGAGGTACAGGATCAGGAAGAGCTGCTGGGTGTGAGATACCTCTACGTGGCTCCACCACTAGCGAGATGGCCTTTCAGTCTAAACTGACGGCCAGTTTACTACCTGTTTTTCCAAAAAACCTCTCCAAGACAGGTAGTCATGAGGCGTTGGATTTTATCACGCCTCCCCAAAATTGCATTTACTCAAAGTGCCCACCATTATTGGGGGTACATTGAGCATAGCATTTTAAAAACCCAAATATCTTAAATTGCATTTGATACCCCTGACGTCGGCTATCATTTTCACATGCTCATTCCAGAGGGGCAGGGTAGTATGGCAAAACACCTGACCCTACTGTTCAACACAGTATGCTCCGCAACTTCTCGAAGGAAGTCATAAAACCTGCCCTCAGCCTAAAAAAATTCACAGGACTGTGAGAACGCCGACCTCACAACCACAGATCCTGCTATCTGGCAAAGTTACCAAACCAAGCCTAAAAAACTGGACGAAGTGTCCAAGATATTCGGCATCATGAGGGCAGGGCCTGGAATGAGCACACCACACAAAACCAGACAGCAGTACCTCCACGCGTCCACCAGTAGGCGTCTACTATGGTACTGGTGAAAGCTCGGTGCCCGCATGCCAGCCCCCGTAAGCTTTTCAGGCCAGGGCCCAGAGCGGGCCTCATGGAAAATGCCCCACCCCCCAACAACACCATCCCGACAGACAAGGAACCAGCAACCGAAGAAATGAACACACCACTAAACAACAGTGAAGGCAGATGAGTATGGTTCCTACCATCACATAAAAGTTGAAGGGTTTGTACTAACAGGGGGGGGGGGGGGGGGGAATCACACCTGGGTTGGGAACATGAAGAACTATGACACTTGGTAGTTATATACCAAAAGTATTCAAGGATAAAAATAGAATTAAGAAACTTGCCACCAGTTCAGCATTACCCCAAAGGGGTCTACCCTCCCACTAAAAAAGAACATGAGGGACCAGCTAACTGGAGAAGATATACAAAGGGGTCATAAAGAAGTCTAATATGAACCTTTGGTACCAAAAAACCCAAAGATGGTGAATGTCACACCATCATTGACTAAACCACTTAAGTATTTTCACCAGGTTACACACTTTATGGAAACTTGTAACTGCTAACCATGGATTTCCTAGGATACTTTATGGTAGATATCGACTTAAAAGATGCATACTATTCAGTACCCATTCATAAAAGATTTTCGGAGATACCACAATTTACCTGGATGGGGTAACTATGGCAGTATATATTATTGACAATGGCTAATATGAGCCAAAACTGTTTTCCAAGATATTCAAACCAGCCCTGACACCATTAAGGAACATATCGTCATGGCTTGTCTCAATGATATTAACGACAGACAAATCCATGGAAATAGCTAAATCAGCAGCATTAGCTACTAAAACCTATTTAGCCTGGGCTCTGTCATACAATCCAGATAAATCTACGTTGACACCATCCACAACTATGGACTATCTGGTATTCAATTAACACTACCCACTCATCTATAACATTGCCATAAGGAGAGTCAGCGTATGACACAACCTGTAACAATTAATGGTAACAATCAACCAACCATTCAACAAAGTGGCAAGAGTAATTGGGAGTTAGTAGCAGCATTACCAGCTACTTAACTTGAACCTTTCCATTAGAGCTAAGGTGCTAGTGTTTAAACTAAATACCCATACCCAGAACAGGGGGTAAATGGACTAATCTGGAGTCGTCATCACTACAGACACTGGGCATAAAACCTAGTTGGAAATATTGAGTACGTTCTATGGGTAAAAGCATATTATTCAGTAGTGCACCATTTTGCATTTTCGTTGATAAATTAACAACATCACAGTGGTGACAAATACCAAACCACTTGGGCGGAATAAAATCGATATCATGTGACAATTTATTTAACAATTGGTAACCGTATGTCAGAATCAGAATCAGAATGCTTTATTGTCATTGCATGTGTCACATACAACGAGATTACTGTGTCTCTCCATTTAAAAGAACTTCAAACATTCACATACTCATACCTTTTACACTCCCTCCCTCCCCAAACCCACCCATGGATTCACATTTACATAAATTAACACTGTCTCCCACCCCCCCTCCTTCCCCATAACCCGCTCCCGAGACAGAGTTCAGTTCCAAGATTGCTGATGGGTAAAAGCTGTTCTTGAGTCTGGCAGTGCGTGACTTTAGCGACCTGTACCTTTTTCCTGAGGGCAGCAGTGTGAAAAGGTGGTGACAAGGGTGTGTAATGTCTTTCACGATATTACAGGTCCTGCTGCGGCATCTGGAGTGGTAAATGTCCTCCAGAGGGGGCAGGGGGAGACCAATGATACCCTGGGCAGTTTTTATCACCCTCTGGAGAGCTGCTCTGTCAGCTGCTGAACAGTTCCCAAACCAGGCAGTTATGCAGTAAGTCAGTATGCTTTCTACCGAACAGCGGTAGAAAGACTCCAGCAGTTTAGCAGACAGATGGGCCTTCCTCAGTGTTCTGAGGAAGTAAAGTCTCTGTTGCGCCTTTTTTACAACTGCAGCAGAGTTCACAGACCATTTAAGATCCTCACTGATGTTGATCCCCAGAAATTTAAAACTAGGCACCCTCTCCACCTCCTCGCCCCCTATCTCCAGTGGCCTGAGCTCCGCTCTATGTCGCCTGAAATCAGTGATGATCTCCTATGTCTTTTTAGTGTTCAGAGAGAGATTGTTGTGAGCACACCACTCAGAAAGTCTGTGCACCTCCTCTCTATAGGCGACCTCGTTCCCATTTGAGATGAGCCCCACCACGGTTGTAGAGGAGCAGACTGAGCACACACAGCCCTGCGGTGCTCCTGTGCTGAGGGTCAGGGATGCCGAGGTGTAGGGTCCAAGTCTCACCGTCTGTGGGCGTTCACTGAGAAAGTCCAATATCCACCGACACAGTTGACTGCTGAGGCCAAGGTCTAGCATTTTTGTGATCAGCTTGCTGGGTATGATTGTATTAAAAGCTGAGCTGTAATCAACAAAAAGCATCCTGACATATGTCGTCAAACATATTCGACCATCAGCAACTTACCTACCAGGTGAGCTAAATACTGTAAACAGACATATTAAACCAAAGTATTTGCTGAAATTACAAAGCAATATGGAACACCAGATATCGATTTCCTTGTATTCCAATTGAATCACCACGTACCGATGTATGTCGCATGGAACCAGACCTTGAGGCAGCGGCAATGGATACATTCCCACTGAACTGGGGGGGGGGGGGGGGGAATCTAATCTCTATGTTCTCCCCTTTTCTACCTCATCAGTCAGGTACTACGGCCTCATCAGTCGGGTACTACGCAAAATACAGATGGACTCTGCTTCAGGTATTTTGATAGTACCCGACTAAACCCACAGTCATGGTTCCCAGTGGCCCTCGACATGGTCATCAAAACCCTAATGATTTCCCAGTAGCCCAGACATATCAACTCACCCAGCATCAGGCATAAGCCACCCATGCCACGATAAATTAAACTACTGGGTTGCAGATTTGAAAAGACCACTGCTGGGCCTGGGTTGCAGAATTGGGAGACCACTGCTGGGCCTGGATTTGTCAGACAGCACTATCGACACGATGACAGCATCCCATCGCATATCCACTAGAGAACATACTTGGCAAACATCAAGAAGTGGGAAGATACTGTTCAAATACAGGAACTACATATTCAACTACAACAAAACCTGTACTGGAGTTCCTGGCAGGTCTTCACCACAATGAAGGACTCAGCTACTGCGACATCAACACAGCCAGAAGTGCTCTGTCAGCCTACTTAACTCAGGCACCAGGACAACAGGCCTTAGGGTACCACCCACTGGTGATCAAACTCTGGAGAGGCATATTCAACTCTAATCCCCCAGACCTAGGTACACCAAAATCTGGGATGTCAGTGTGGTCCTGACGTACCTTAGAGGATGGTCACCAGCCAGGTCCCTCACCCTGGAACAGCCTACCCTGAAGACGGTCATGCTGATGGCCTTGTCTCAGCACAAAGAGTCCAGTTCCTCCATCTACTACGATTGGACAAACATGGTTATAACACTAGACCGTGTTACATTTACCATTCAGGAGCTGGTCAAACAGAGCAGACCAGGAACATCAGGTCCAGTCATGGAATTCCGGGCACACCCACCTGAACCACGGTTATGTGTTATGACCCACTTATTGAATTACATCGACACAATAAGAAATCCCCGAGGGAGAGAAAAAGCCTTATGGGTCAGCCACAAGAAACCTCATGGTCGGGTGACGAGCCAAACTATCTCAAGTGGCTCAAGCAGGTACTGGGAGTTACTGGAGTAAATACTAACGTGCATAAATCTTACTCCACCAGGGCAGCATCCACATCGGTGACTAAGAGGATGGACGTGCCTATGGACCACATCCTGGCTACAGCGGGGTGGTCTAGGGAGTATATGTTCCAAACTTTTATAACAAGCCGCTGGCAGAACCTGTATCGTTTGCAGAAAAAGTATTAGAATCTGCAAATATTTAATTTAAGCCCGGGGGAGCATTTTGGTCTTGTTATTGTTAATAACACCATTATTGTTTTACAAACAGATCCATGGTTGATTACGATAACATACTTCCTCCCTCGAATGACTTCGGCAGCGAGTGAAGTATGAACTGTTACATGGTTTGAAATCACAGAGCTTTAAAATCTTCATGTAGTCACTCATGTGACTCCGAAGTAAAATAGTAAGATTAAATGAGAACTTACCAGTTTGAAGTTTGATCTGTATTTTATGAGGAGTTACGATGAGGGATTACGTGCCCTCCGCTCCCACCCTCAATTATAGAGATCAACTGGTAATTAAGTTCTCCTTTTCTTTACTATGTTTATTTCAATGATTGTGTCTTCTGTGATTCCACACCGCTGCTTTTAAGTATGTCGCGCATGCGTGCTGGACGGGTTCTTCACGTAACTCCTCATAAAATACAGATCAAACTTCGAACTGGTAAGTTCTTGTTTAATCTTACTATTTTATACAACTCTATAAGATCATCCCTCATCCTCTTGCGCTCCATGGAATAGAGACCCAGCCTGCAAAAATCTCTGCCTATAGCTCCGACCCTCGAGTCCTGGCAACTTCCTCGTAAAGTCTTCTCTGCCCTTTCCAGCTCGACAAGATCTTGACATTTCAAAGCAGACCAAGCCAGCTGTCAAAACTAATCTGAGCGTTTGTCGGCACTGGGCCTGTACTCGCTGGAGTTTAGAAGGATGAGGGGAAGACTTCATTGAAACTTACCGAACAGTGGTAGGCCTGGATAGAGTGGATGTGGAGAGGATGTTTACACTAGTGGGAGAGTCTAGGACCAGAATTAAAGGGCGTTCCTTTAAGAAGGAGATGAGGAGGAACTTCTTTAGTCAGAGGGTGGTGAATCTGTGGAATTCATTGCCACCGAAGGCTGTGGAGGCCACAAGTCAGAGGATATTTTTTACGGCAGAGATAGATAGGATCTTGATTAGTACGGGTGTCAGAGGTTATGGGGAGAAGGCAGGAAAATGGGATTAGGAGGGAGAGATAGATCAGCCATGATTGAATGGCGGAGTAGACTTGTTGGGCCGAATGGCATTCTACTCCTATCACTTATGACCTTATGAATGGTTGTTGGGAAGAAGTTACTCTTGTTCATTTAACCTACAAACCCGCACGCGTTTGGGATGTGGGAGGAAGCCGGAGTACCCGGGAGAAATCCACGCGGTCACAGGTAGAACGTGCAAACTCCACATACTGATGCCACAGACGACTGTGGAGGCCAAGTCAATGGATATTGTTTAATGTGGAGATTGACAGATTCTTGATTAGTGCATGTGTCAGGGGTTACGGGGAGAAGGCAGGAGAATGGGGTTAGGAGGGAGAGATAGATCAGCCATGATTGAATGGTGGAGTAGACTCGATGGGCCGAATGGCCTAATTCTGCACCTATTATTTATGATCCACCAAACACAATCTACATTGGGATACAAAGCGACTGAACTTTTGGTTCACGCCACACGTCTCACTCAGCGCCTAATATGACAACAATGCCCCTTTGCAATGCAATGCAAACATCATAGATAAAGTAAATCATTTGATTTGACTTCATTCCAAATCACACTGACTCCCATCTGATTTGTATTTTGCTTCCTATATAGGTCAGAGATGTGCAGGAGGATATGTGTTGTATTACAAGATTTTACAGACACAGAGTAGCAATGTTACAAAATTTTGAGATTTTAAAAATCAAGTCTAATTTATCCCATCAGATAAAGCATAAAAATAAGTTTAATTTGACACCTAATTCACTTTCATATCTCAAGTATTTAAAAAGTTATGGCCATTTTCATACTCGGAAATGAGCATCTTGTTCCCTATTGATTTTCTATGGACATAACAAAAAAGTTGTGATCGTGAACAGTCAAAAGCCCATAACTTTCTTAAAAATTAAGAGAACTGAATGAAATTTTCAGTTATCATAGATTGAAGCATTCTGAAACAAATATAAAATAATCTTACTTGGATGACCTGAAATTAAAGCATATAATTAGTTAGTTACCTAATTGTAGCTAATTTCAGACTTCAATTACTAGATCTAAACATCTATCCATTTCTTAATAAATGATTAACATTTTTAAATAGCCTAAATGTCCAAATAATATTCACAAATAATTCACAATAAAACATGATTTTTAAATCTCATTTACATTAATTTATAGGCCAAATGGAAGGAATTCAGTGTTCAATTGCTGTAAATAAATGCCCATTTAAATCAGCTTTCCAGTGGGTCCCTGTGGAACGCGCTGGTTTAGAACGTTCACATTGTGGTAGATTTGTGCCCCAAATGCCCAGAAAAATACTGCGCGATATAATGGGCCCAAAATGAGCTACTCGCAATATTAAACTTTGTATAAAGGGATCTTTAGAAGCCCTTTTTAATGTAAAAATATACAACCTACCTTCAGCTGTCTGCTTTATGAGACCCTGCGGTTGCTGGCGGTCGCGGGTTTAGAGATTGATTTTTAAACTACTATAACTATTATTCAAGGCCTTTAAACCTAATAATAGCTTTTGCGACGGGGTCTTTCAGCGATTTTTCGTTAATAATTAACTAGGCTGAACATCTTCGATTTGAACAGCCTAGAGAAAATCGCGTTTTAAACCCGCCCCCTCTAAACGGCGCCAAAATCGCGCACACCCGCAGCGGCAGGTTTTCAAAGACGCTTCAGGTAGGCTTTGCAACATACCTACACAGAGTCGTACAGCACAGAACAAGGCCCTTCGGCCCATCTCGTCCATGCCGACTAAAGGGCCTGTCCCACTTGGGCGTCATTTGTGAGTCATTTACGCGACAGGCCGGTAGTGAGTGTCGCGCGACTGTTGCGTGAAACCGTCTAGCAGTACGACAGTCGCGCGCCAAGTGCTCTTGAAGGCGCTGCTACTTTTGGTAGCCATTCGCGATGTCGTTCGTTCTTAGTCCGATCTCCGTGGCAAGGATTTTCCCAGTGAAAATTAAAGATACGATGGTGAAAATTTTTTCAAAACTACGCGCGCGTTATAACTGGATGGTCAGGTGGTGCAGCGCTCAAATGACGCGCAAATGGCGCGCCAACGGCATATACGGATGGCGTATGGTTACGGACGTTGACACATAATAAATTAGCATAGGCAACGTTCGTGCGTCACCGTGCGTAACCATGCGTCACCACACGCTACACGTACGCCATCAGTATGTCAGCGTGCGCAAGGGATATGTGACCCAGGTGGCGCGCGAGGATTTTGAGCATCCCAAAATCCTGGGGCGCCGCGCGTTACTGCGCGTCACTGCATACGCCACCCCGCCTCACCACACGCCATGAGCGCTTCACGACGCGCCGACCAATTTTTAGGATGTCGCGTAAACAATGCGCAAATGACGCCCAAGTGGGACTTCAGACCCTTAAGAAGTCTGAAGGAGGGTCTCGACCCGAAACGTCACCCATTCTTTCTCTCCAGAGATGCTGCCTGTCCCGCTGAGTTACTCCACCTTTTTGTGTCTATCTCCGAATAAGATTACCCATCAAGGCTTGTCCCACCTGCCTGCATTTGGCCCATATCCCTCTATACGCCTCCTATCCATGTATATATCCAAAGATCTTTTGAATGCTGTTATAGTCCCTGCCTCAGCTACCTCCTTTGGCAGCTCGTTCCATACACCCACTGTGTGAAAAAAATCCACCTCCGGTTACTTTCCCCTCTCGCCTTAAACCTATGACTTCTGGTTCTTGATTCCCCTCGTGTGTGTAAAAGACTCTATCTATTCCCCTCATGATTGTGCACCTCTCTAAGATCACTGCTCTTCCTCATGCACTCCAAGGAATAAAGTCCTAACCTGCCCAAACTCTCCCGAGAGATCAGGCCCTCAGGTTCTGGCGACAACATTCCCTTATACATTTATTGACATCACGTGGAATATGCTAAACGTTAATATCGACACTTTGTGTTACAGCAACCAGAATAAACATACGCAGCTGACGGCAAACTTGGCGCCTTTATATTGAAGGCAATTTAAACAAATGGAAATGAAAGAATCTTATTGCCTGACGGCACGGTGGCGCAGCGGTAGAGTTGCTGCCTCACAGCACCAGAGACCCGGGATCGATCCTGACTGTGAGTGCTGTCTGTGTGGAGTATGCACGTTCTCCCCGTGACTGCGTGGGTTTTCTCCAGGTGCTCCGGTTTCCTCCCAGACACGTGGATTTGTAGGTTAAATGGCCCTCTGTAAATGTGTGCAGGGAGTGGATGAGAAAGTGGGATAACATAGACCGAGATGAACGGGTCGGCATGGACTCAGTGGGCCGAAGGGCCTGTTTCTACTCTGTCCCTTTCTATTCAAAATCATTTTAATTGTCATGTGTACCAACAACAGAACGATTAAATTCTTACCTGCTGTAGTCCGTGCCGACCGACATTCGCCCCTCTACACTCATTCCATCCCACACACCAGGGACAATTCACAGAAGCCAATTAACCCACAAGCCTGCATGTCGTTGGAATGTGGGAGGAAACCGGCGCACCTAGACAAAACCCACGTGGGCACAGGGAGAATGTGCAAACTCCGTACAGACAGCACCCATGGTCAGGATGGGACCCGGGCCTCTGGCCCTGTGAGGCAGCAACTCTACCGCTGCGCCTCTAGTGTGCAGTAATTGACAAGGGAGTGGGAACGTGTGTGACCAGGTGATCGATGGTCGGCATGGACTCGATGGGCCGAAGAGCGTCTGTTCACGCTGAACCTCTAGAACTAGACCAAACTAAAGATAATAAAAGAAAACGAGCATATTTAAGCTTCCTGAATCAGATGTGGAATAATTTGTCAACTTTGGACACTTTGCTGTTATTTGATTCAGTAAATCATTGTTTGAGGAATTTCAAAGATACTGCAGTCACGTTGATGAATCTATTCAAAAAGAATCTTCATCACAAACTTGAAAGCAGAATCTATAATGGTACGTAACCTTGGTGCTTCCTTTTACACCATGGGGCATGATATCTTACTGAGTACAATACACCGCATACTACCTCCACGGGCAGGTCTAATAATACTAGTCAACCAGTCATCGTTTAACCTTTCCAATAGCAACAATTTCCATGGAAACACTAACTCATGGCAAAGCCCTTTGTGGCTGAGATTTCTTCATTTAGTTTAGAGACACAGCGCAAAAACAGGCCCTTCGGCCCACCGAGTCTGCACTGACCCCATACATTAACATTAACATTATCCGACACACACCAGGGACAATTTACGCATACGCCGCGCCAATTAATGTACAAACCTGCGCGTCTTTGGAGTGTGGGAGGGAACCGAAGATCTCGGGGAAATCCCACGCAGGTCACGGGGAGAACGTACAAACTCCGTACAGACAGCACCCATGGTCAGGATCGAACCCGGGTCTCCGGCGCTGCAAGCGCTGTATGGCAGCAACTACCGCTGCGCCACCGTGCCGCCGACTGTTCTATTCAGCCTCAGATTTTGCACCAGAATCTTTAGACTTTAGAGGTGCAGTGCGGAAACAAGCCCTCAACACCCCCCCCCTCCCCCCGTGTCCGCGCCGCCCAGCGATCCCGCTGAACACCAACGCCATCTCGCACACTAGGGACAGAGTGTAGGATCCCGCAGTTCCATGTTTCTACACGGTCGCATTAAACGTTGGACGAGGCCGTAGGAAGCATTCTATCCGGGTGCATCACAGCACAGTTTGGGAACAGCTCCATCCAGGACCTCAAGAGATTGCCGAGAATTGTGGAATGCATTCTTAATGTTCACTCATCATTGGCCTACTGATGCAGTGTATGACGCCTAGACTCGGTTCCACGGCATGAAATCACAGAGCTTTAAAATCTTCACGTAGTCACTCACGTGACTCCGAAGTAAAATAGTAAGATTCATCAATCAATCAATCAAGCACTTTATTCATCCCCAAGGGGCAATTTAAAGGGCGCATTACAGTAGCTTTTTAAAAAAAAAGAAAGGGACACAATCAACGAAGAGACAAACATTCAAAGCTACTCTCTGCACCGACCGGTCGACCGCACGAGCAGTGACCCGGCAAGGATTGGGTTGTCAGCAGCGATACAATAATAAAGAACACACAATAAAACTGTAACACAAACATCCACCACAGCATTCATCACTGTGGTGGAAGGCAGAAACATTTGGCCAGTCCTCCTCCATTTCCCCCCGTGGACAGGACCAGAGTCCAGAGTCAGTCCAGGATCGGCTCTTCCCCACCGGAGACCGCGGCTTTAGATTGTTGTAGGCCGCAGGCCGGCGGTCAAGATTTAAAGTCCCCGCCGCAGCCAGAAGCACCGTAGACTGTAGGGCCGGCGGTCGAAGCTCCCCTCCCGGGGTGATGGTAAGTCCATGCTGGCCCCGCGGTAGAAGTTGGCCGCGGGCCAGCAGTGATGGCTTCTTCTTCCCCCGGGTCCCCCACGAGGGATCCCGGGCTGTAGACGCCGCACCAGCTGGAGCTCTGCAGACCGCGGCTTCAGGCTGCGACTTCAGGCTGCCGGCAGCCCCGGGCCAGCGAAACGGAGCGCTCCCCTCCAGCGAGGCCCAGCGAGGGTTCACCCGCTCCACATCGAGAGTCCACGCTGCGCCCGCCGCTGAAGCCCCGGGCGCGTCTCCGGGAAAGGCCGCGCCGATCCTTGATGTTAGGCCACGGGGGAGGCGACCTGTAAAAAGTCGCCTCTCCATGGAGGAGGCAACCGAAGCGGTTTCCCCCTCACCCCCCCACACCACCCCCCACACAAAACACACAAAGAAACATTAAATACAGACTTTAAAACATACCAAAAATAAAAAAAAGTTGAAAAAACTGACGCACTGCTGACATGGCTGCTGCCAGAACAGCGCCCCCGGAGTAAGTAAACGAGAACTGACCAGTTTGAAGTTTGATCTTTATTTTATGAGGAGTAACGTTGAGGGATTACGTGCCCTCTGCTCCCAGCCCTCTATCATAAAGCCCAACAGGTATTATGGTTCTCTTATCTTACTACGTTCAGTTCAACAACTGTTTTCTGTGATTTCACACCGCTGCTTTGAAGATTGACACACATGCGTACTGGACGGGGTTCTCCACGTAATCCCTCAACGTTACTCCTCATAAAATAAAGATCAAACTTCAAACTGGTAAGTTCTCGTTTAATCTTACTATTAAATTGAATAGATTGAATTGAATAGAATAGAATTGAATTGAATTGAATAAATTATATTAGCCGAGTATGTACACATACAAGGAATTTGCCTTGGTGCTTTGCTCGCAAGTAACAACACGATATACAGTGTTGCTAAAGCCAGTAATGTCCGATCAAAGATAGTCTGAGGGTCACCAATGAGGTAGATAGTAGTTCAGGACCGCTCTCTAGTTATGGTAGGATGATTCAGTTGCCTGATAACAGCTGGGAAGAAACATGGTTCATTAATCTTGAATTGTGATTGATTATTAATTTAAGATAACACTGCCAGGAGAAGTAAAGGATAGACGGTAATGGGATCCTGAAGGTTGGCACAAATTAACTTCATCCGAGCCGGCTTCCCTAAGGATTTGTTATGAGACTTAAATCACACTGCATTTGCTAAGACTTCCATTCTTCACATTTGTCATCAATGCTTTCATTAAACACGGCTTCTTAAACAAATTGTAACTTAGTGTGTCCTTGTAATGGTCCTGGACAAACGTGCTGAAGAAAATGGAACTCCGTGCAGCTCCAGCTCTTGTACATTGTGCAGTTCTGCCCCAGAGTCCAATGGTCACCAATGAGGTAGACGGCACTTCAGGAGAGAGGTCCTGAACGACTATCTGCCTCAGTGGTGACCCTCGGACTATCCTTGATTGGACTTTGCAGGCTTTACCTTGCACTAAACGTTATTCCCATATCATGTGTCTATACACTGTGGACGGCTCGATTGTAATCATGTGTTGTCTTTCCGCTGACTGGATAGCACGCAACAAAAGCTTTTCACTGTACCTCGGTACATGTGACTATAAACTACACTGACCTGAGCTCTATAAGATTGTCCCTCAGCATGGAAACAGGCCCTTTGGCTTGGATAGAGTGGATGTGGAGAGGATGTTTCCACTAGCGGGAGAGTCTAGGACCAGAGGTCACTGCCTCAGAATTGAAGGATGTTCCTTTAGCAAGGAGATGAGGAGGAATTTATTTTGTCAGAAGGTGGTGAATCTGTGGAATTCTTTGCCACAGAGGGCTGTGGAGGCAAAGTCAGTGGATATATTTAATAGACAATAGACGATAGACAATAGGTGCGGTAGTAGGCCATTCGGCCCTTCGAGCCAGCACCGCCATTCAATGTGATCATGGCTGATCATCCCCAATCAATACCCCGTTCCTGCCTTCTCCCAATATCCCCTGACTCCGCCATCTTTAAGAGCCCTATCTAGCTCTCTCTTGAAAGCATCCAGAGAACCTGCCTCCTCTGCCCTCTGAGGCAGAGAATTCCACAAACTATTTAAGGCAGACAGATAAATTCTTGATTAGTACGGGTGTCAGGGGTTACGGGGAGAACGCAGGAGAATTAGGTTAGGAGGGAGAGATAGATCAGCCGTGATTGAATGGCAGTGTAGATGATGGGCCGAATGGCCTAATTCTGCTCCTATTACTTTTGGCCTTATGAATATCTAATGAATAATAGAAGCTATATATGTTTTAACATATTCCACAAACTTATTCCAAGCTTTTTATTATTCTGTACGTTTCAACGAGGTCCCCTCCTCATTCTTCTAAACTCCAGCGAGTACAGGCCCAGTGCCGACAAACGCTCATCATATGTCAACCCACTCATTCCTGGGATCATTCTGGTAAACCTCCTCTGGACCCTCCCCAGAGCCAGCACATCCTTTCTCAGATATGGTGCCTAAAATTGCTCACAATATTCCAAATGCGGTCTGACCAGCGCCTTATAGAACCTCAGCTTTACATCCCTGTTTTTGTATTATAGACATTAGACAATAGGTGTGGAGGAGGCCATTCGGCCCTTCGAGCCAGCACCGTCATTTAATGTGATCATGGCTGATCATCCCCAATCAGTACCCCGTTCCTGCCTTCTCCCCATATCCCCTGACTCCGCTATCTTCAAGAGTCCGATCTAGCTCTCTCTTGAGGCTATTCTAGTCCTCTTGAAATAAATGGTTTGCCGTCATTACTACCACTAGTTAATTGGCCTGGTAAATGTAAAAAATTATCCCTCGTGGGTGTTAGTGTGCGGGGATCGCTGGTCGGCATGGACCCGGCGGGCCGAAGAGCCTGTTTCCATGCCGTATCTCTAAAGCCAAGTCTAAAGAAGGCTCCGTGACGATGGCTCGGGCAATAACAAACTCTATCCTTGAAGCTACAAAGAGAAAGCTCCCTCAATGTCGAACAAAATTTCCAAACCTATTGAAGAAGAACACATCTTTACCTGTGTAATGACGTGACCTGAACTCCATGTGCTAATCTGTGAAACTAGTTATTGAAGTTTCAGAGAAATATTGTGCTTCTGTAACTCTGATTCATAATTCCCTTTCTGTCTCGGTGCTACTGCCAGGGTTATCCAGTGCTGATGTCAGTGCTACAGTATTCAGTCTTGTTGTATTACCTATAATCACTACCAGCGCAGGTTTCATTTCATTGACAGTACTAGATGTGACAGGTGATTGACAATCGGGCTGTAAATTAATAACTTGGCACAGATTTCTTTTCCCCCTCTTTGGTGGCACAACAGCTGCTGACAAGTATAACAGAGGCGACTGTCTGCAGCAATCACTCGTCTCGTTGATGAAACCACAGAGAGAGGTTTTCGAAACATCATTCCGAGGGGGTCAGTTAACCAATAACGAAAAGAAAAAAAATTGAATTTGTATGGAATCTTTCACCGTTTCAAATCAGGCCAAAGTAACTTAAGCCGATGAAGTGTTCAAGAAGGAACTGCAGATGCTGGAATATCGAAGGTAGACAAAAATGCTGGAGAAACTCAGCGGGTGCAGCAGCATCCATGGAGCGAAGGAAATAGGCAACGTTTCGGGCCAAAACCCTGAAGGCAATAGGCAACGTTTCGGGGCGAAACCCTGAAGGAAATAGGCAACGTTTCGGGCCGAAACCCTGAAGGGTTTCGGCCCGAATCGTCGCCTATTTCCTTCGCTCCATGAATGCTGCTGCACCCGCTGAGTTTCTCCAGCATTTGTGTGTACCTTCTGCCGATGAAGTGTTGTTACAGCGGTAGTAGAGGGAACAGAGCAACCGATGTTCGGTGGAGTTGCTGCCTCACAGAGCCAGAGAACCCAAGTTCGATCCTGCCTTCTGGTGCTGCCTGCACGGATCCCAGCACAAAGGTCATATGCTGAGAGAACGGAGCGGCTGGGCTTGTACACTCTGGAGTTTAGAAGGATGAGAGGGTATCTCATTGAAACATATAAGATTGTTAAGGGCTAGGATAAACTAGAGGCAGGAAACATGTTCCCGATGTTGGGGGAGTCCAGAACCAGGGGCCACAGTTTAAGAATAAGGTGTGAGCCATTTAGAACGGAGACGAGGAAACACTTTTTCTCACAGAGAGTGGTGAGTCTATGGAATTCTCTGCCTCAAGAGAGAGCTAGATAGGGCTCTTAAAAATAGCGGAGTCAGGGGATATGGGGAGAAGGCAGGAACGGGGTACTGATTGTGGATGATCAGCCATGATCATATTGAATGGCGGTGCTGGCTCGAAGGGCCAAATGGTCTACTCCTGCACCTATTATCTATTGTCTATTGTCTATTGACCAGATTGTGCACATATCACCAAACATGTCCATTTAGACTTTACTTTAGACCAGGGGTCTCTAAACTATGGCCCGTGGGCCACGTCCGGCCCCCTTGGGTCAGGCTATTGCCGCCCTGCATCGGGGGGGGGGGGGGGGGAGCGCCCTGGAGCCGGGAGAGGGAGAGGCCGTGGGTACCCAGCGTGGTGTCTCCTCGCCCCCGGTCACCGCACCAGCTGCAACCCGGGGGCCTGGAGATGGCATAGAAGACGGGGCCCGCGATAGTTTACATTGAGACAGATATAGAGAGAGAGACAGAGAGAGAGACAGAGAGAGAAGGACAGAGAGGGAGAGAGAGAGAGACAGAGAGAGAGACAGACACAGAGAGAGAGAGACAGAGAGAGAGAGACATTACATTTATAAAACTGACATTTATTTATGTTTTCCTACGGCCCGCAAAAATGTGCGAAATATATAATGTGGCCCTCATACTGAAAGGTTTGTAGGCCCCTGCTATAGACTTTAGCGAATTCTCTGAACAACTTGGGGAACTGTAGAGTGTGGAATTCTTCCAAGATCACGATCAAGGCTTTCACCTCGTGTACAATGTAGGATGTTGAAATTAATCCAATATTTACCAATAATCAGGAAAATCAAAGACGACAAGAATGCAACAAACTGTTGAAAGATTTCCCACATTGTTTTTGAAATGGTTTCCCCATCACTCAATGGGTGAGTTGCTCCCTCCTTCACAAGTCATGGATGTGCAGTATCATTCCCAAGGCATCTCATCCAAAAGCTGGAACAAAACTGGGACTCGGAAGGAATTTCCAACTGGCAGCCAACTTGCTTTGTCCAGTTGAAGTCCTACCTCCATATCTTTGAACAGCTGAAACCTCAAATACAATCTCACATATTGCAAACCGTTCACCTTCATGAGCTTCCAATATCACGATATATTTGCCACTCAAGGATGCCAATAATCATCGATTTCCCTGATCGCCGCCCATAGACCAGATTGTGCAGATATCACCAGATATGTCAGGGTGGGAGATTGCAACCTTCACGGGATCCGCGCTGTTCTCGACGAATGCAATCAACCCGACATGCACAATCAAATAAGATCAAATGGAACGAGTTATAACCATATAACCATATAACCATATAACAATTACAGCACGGAAACAGGCCATCTCGACCCTTCTAGTCCGTGCCGAACACATAATCTCCCCTAGTCCCATATACCTGCGCTCAGACCATAACCCTCCATTCTTTTCCCATCCATATAACTATCCAATTTATTTTTAAATGATAAAAACGAACCTGCCTCCACCACCTTCACTGGAAGCTCATTCCACACAGCTACCACTCTCTGAGTAAAGAAGTTCCCCCTCATGTTACCCCTAAACTTCAGTCCCTTAATTCTCAAGTCATGTCCCCTTGTTTGAATCTTCCCTACTCTCAGTGGGAAAAGCTTTTCCACGTCAACTCTGTCTATCCCTCTCATCATTTTAAAAACCTCTATCAAGTCCCCCCTTAACCTTCTGCGCTCCAACGAATAAAGCCCTAACTTGTTCAACCTTTCTCTGTAACTTAGTTGCTGAAACCCAGGCAACATTCTAGTAAATCTCCTCTGTACACTCTCTATTTTGTTGACGAGTTGTCCTACAAACTTTAGGCTGTGCGCGCCCATACACAAGAAGACCAGATGTCCATTACTGTGAACAACTCAGAGAACAGTAGAGTCTGGAATTCTTCCGAGATCACGATAAGGGCATTCCGCTGAAGTACAAAGTAGGATGTTGGAATTGATCCAATATTTGTCAGTAATCGGGAAAATCAAAGACGACAAGAATGCAAGATCTCCCACATTTTTTATAAATGGTTTCTCTATCATTCAATAAAAATAGTTTGTGCTTGCCTTCACAAGGTATGGGACAGCAAGGGGAAATTCAAGGCATCTCATCCAGAAGCTGGAATGAAACTGAGTTTCGGAAGGATTTGCCAACTGGCAGCCAATGTGCTTTGTTCAGTTGTAGTCCTACCTCCATATCTTTGAACAGCTTAAATACAATCACATCTATTGTAAACCATTCAGCTTCACGAGCCTCTAATATTACTATATTTGCTACTCGAGGATGCTGGATGAAGATAGTACAAGATTCATCTCAGTCACATTAGGCAAGGATACAACAAGCCTTCATTGGGCACAGATCAGTTATTTTTCCATCGTGCCTCACCAGCCCCGCGATAAACACAATGACTTCTTGTTGACAAATTCCATCAGAAGGTTGACCCACCAGAATGGGAAATCCCGTTTCTGACATGGCATCTTCTGTCAAAAGCCGACCAATGAATATTAACTTTCTCAATAACACTTAAGGGCCTGTCCCACATTCACAACCTAATTCACGACCTTTTTTACACGTGGACATTTTTCATCAGGCTAGAAAAAACGCCCCGACCTACTTGATGCCACGAGTACCTACGACTAGCATCACGGCCTGCTACAACCATCCTACGACCTTGTGACGACCATGCTGCGAGTATGAGTCAAGGGCAAACTCGGCAGAGGTCGTGAATTAGGTCGTGGAAGTGGGACAGGCCCTTAACAAACGCCTTGAGTATTCTAGAAAGGCGCTATATAAATCCCATCCATTATTATTAATAAAGCAACATCATCAAGCTGAGCATTCCATGCAGAAATTGGATGAAGGCAGGGATATTCCTGAAGAGCTCATTTCAAGTTTATCTAGGAAGCAGGGGCAGAAATTGATTTCAAATTTATTTGGCAAAGTACTAAATAAGAAAAATATTATTTCCACTCTTTACCTTAAGATGTCTTCACCCCCTCTTTTGCTTCAGTTGGGAGTGGACTGGTGACGTTCCAAGTGTCCTCACTGATACCTTTGCTATCTAGGCAGAAAAATCAATGAGAATAAAGTTTAGAATTAAATTACCATTAATTACAAATAACAGCAGATTTTTTTTGCAAAGTTCAGTGCACATGTTAAACACCAGTCATTTTAATGAAGCCCATGTCCCGACTTGCTATAATGCTAAAAGGATTTCCAAGCCGTACGTACAAATGCACCACGAGGAAGATGTTTTGTTCGACAATAAAAATATGGTAGCACCAATCTCATTTTAAAATAGACACCATGTTTCTGAAGTCACAGCAGGCTCCTGAAGTTGGCAGTGAACAACATTGGTATCTCATCTGTCTATGAAGCGCAGGCAAATTAGGAAGGCTTCCAAAAGTCTCTTTGCTCGTGAGTAATGTGCTGTTCTCTCATCCACTTGGAAACTCAAGGGGCACTCTGACCTGGATTGTTGCAGTTTCTGGATTCAGTGCACTCAGACTAATAAGCTTGAGAGTAAAATAATTTCTCTTTTACTCCAGCACAGTTGAAGTCGTTAACAGTCGGACCGTTAAACAATTTGCTCTTCATTAAGGAGGTAGTGCATGTCTTTAAAAAAAATGTGTCTGGTTGGATGACTGTTGGAGGCCATGCAGCAGTCTGGGGCTCAGTTAGACCAGGTCCTGCTGGAGGCCCTGCAGTAGCCTGGGGCTCAGTTAGATCGCCATCTGCTGGAGGCCCTGAAGCAGCCTGGAGCTCAGTTAGACCGGGCCCTGCTGGAGGCCCTGCAGAAGCCTGGGGCTCCATTAGATCAGCACCATTGGAGGCCCTGCAGCAGCCTGGGGCTCAGTTAGATCGCCATCTGCTGGAGGCCCTGCAGAAGCCTGGGGCTCAGTTAGATCGGACCCTGCTGGAGGCCCTGCTGCAGCCTGGGGCTCAGTTAGAACGCCATCTGCTGGAGGCCCTGCAGCAGCCTGGGGGTCCATTAGTCCGGGCGCCGCTCCAAGAGGCCAAGTGCGTGGATTAGACGCAGCCTGCAGTGTCACGCAGCGGTGGAGCAGTGGTGGAGACACCGACAACATCGCCTGGCCAGCCCGACCCCTGTAAATCCCACTCAGTGCCATCACCATGACAACGGACCTTTAAGACCAAGGTAAGACTCCACATTTTTAACAACTTTGAAACTTAAAGGATTGAGGTTGGAGCCGGATAAGTGGCAACTCTTGGGTACGGAGGTACAGGGAAAAAACTTTTGTTTGCATGCTACGCAGTCAAAGAAAAGACTGTACATGAATAACATCAAACCGTCCACAGTGTGCGGATAAAGGATAAACAATTAGTGCAAGATATAACATTGAAGTCTGATAAAGTCTGATTAAAGATATTTCAATGGCCTCCAATGAGGTAGACTAGGGTAATTAGTAATTAGATATACTAGTATAATTGTGCCTAGTGTATAATAGGATTGGCAATGAACTGTATGTAAAACATAATATAATGTATATGTGACATAAAAGTACCATTGAACCATTGAATATTCAATAACTTACACTGTCCATGCCCAATGTATAATTCACAATGTAATATTGTCAAATGAAGAAAGACTGGATAGACTCGGCTTGTACTCGCTAGAATTTAGAAGATTGAGGGGGGATCTTATAGAAACTTACAACATTCTTAAGGGGTTTAGACAGGCTAGATTCAGGAAGATTGTTCCAGATGTTGGGGAAGTCCAGAACAAGGGGTCACAGTTTAAGGATAAGGGGGAAATCTTTTAGGACCGAGATGAGGAAAACATTTTTCACACAGAGAGTGGTGAATCTCTGGAATTCTCAGCCACAGAAGGTAGTTGAGGCCAGTTCATTGGCTATATTTAAGAGGGAGTTAGATGTGGCCCTTGTGGCTAAAGGGATCAGGGGGTATGGAGAGAAGGCAGGTACAGGATACTGAGTTGGATGATCAGCCATGATCATATTGAATGGCGGTGCAGGCTCGAAGGGCCGAATGGCCTACTCCTGCACCTATTTTCTATGTTTCGATGTTTTTATGATGCACTGCCAGACTCAGGAACAGCTTCTTCCCCTCTGTTAACAGGCTTCTGAACGGCCCTTCCATGAGCTAGGGTACTGTCCGAATTCACCTCTACCCCATTGCGGACATTGGACTTTGTCTGTGGAACTGATGCGCTACATTGCTGAGAACTATATTGTGCACTCTGTATCTTCCCCTTTGCTTTACCTGTTGTACTGGAGTTTGAACTGATTGTAACTATATATATATATATAGTATTATCTGATCTGTTTGGCTAGCATGCTCAACAAAGCTTTTGAATGAATGAATGAATGAATGAATGAATATGTTTATGGGCCAAGTATTCACATACAAGGAATTTGCCTTGGTGCTCCGCCTGCAAGTGACAACATGACATACAGTGACAGTTAAGAATGATACACAAAACATTAAACATTCATAATAAAACATTATTGATTAAACATGTGAATTAAATTAAATACCAGAGCAAAAGGAGACTACAGATTGTTGGTTGTTGTACTTTTCATCGTACCTTGGTATAAATGACAATATTAAAACTAAATTTAATACTACACCTTTTTATTTTACCTAATTCGTATGATTAAATGTGACACATGAACCTGGACATACACAACACTCATCTCAACTATAAGCCATGCCTTTTGGTTTCAATATGGACTTTGTTTCTTCTTGTTGCACTAGTATTAGTTATTAAATTATTGCATTTTTGATTATTATATATTATCTGCCTGTTGTGTTCACAAACCTGATGAGTTTCAGGAAGCAAATAAGAATTGTATTGTTCTTTTTTAGTTTAGTTTAGAGATACAGTTCAAAATCAGACCCTTCAGCCCATCGAGTCCGCACCGACCCGCAATTACCCGCAAGTTAAAGCCCCTGTCCCACTGCGGCGACCTAATTGGCGAGTTTAGATGAGTTTGCCCTCGACTCATACTTGCAGCACGGTCGACACGAGGTCCTAGCAGGTCTACGTAACTCTCCTTCATGCTCGAGAGTGGTCTCCGCGTACTCGAGGCCTCAGCTAGGTCGCGGCGTATTTTTCAACATGCTGATGAATGCCCGCGAGTGAAAAAAGGTCGCCATGGAAAAAAATCGATATTTTTTTTACTCGTAGGTTTAGTCGAAGTAGGTCGTAGTAGGTCGGCATGTTAGTCGTAGGTAATAGAGGGTAGTCGAAGGTAGTCGTAGATAGTCTTCATCATTGTCGAAGGGAGGTCGAAGGAGGTCGTCTTCACTCTCCACTATTCGGTGTCCAATTTTCCCGAAGCTAGTTGAAGCTGGTCTTCAACATAGTCGAAGGAGGTCTTCAACATGACACTTTTTCAAACTCTCCTAAACTCTTCTAAACTCGCCAATTAGGTCGCCACAGTGGGACAGCCCCTTAACACTTAACACACACTAGGGACAATTTACAATCTTTACTAAGCTAATTAACCTACAAAACCTGTACGTCTTTGGAGTGCGGGAGGAAACCGGAGCACCCGTAGAAAACCCACGCGGTCACGGGGAGAATATACAAACCGCTGTGCCACCGTGCCTCCCTGTTGCCGAAACATATGACAATTATAAACTCTTGACTCTCTAGACTTAAAAGCTGACCCATCTGCTATTAAACTGTCCCAAATCCGTAATATATTCTTCATGGAGTCACAGAGCCATACAGCATGGAAACGGGCCCTTCTGCCCAACTTGCCCACACCGCCCAACATGCCCCAGCTACATTAAAGGCTCAAAGGTTCAAAGGTCAGTTTATTGTCACATGTACTAATTAAGGTACAGTGATATGCGAATTACCATACAGCCATACCAACAAAAAAGCAACAAGACACACAACTACATAAAAGTTAACGTAAACATCCACCACAGCGGGTTCCACAAATTCCTCACTGTGATGACAATCGACAATAGACAATAGGTGCAGGAGTAGGCCATTCGGCCCTTCGAGCCAGCACCACCATTCAATGTCATCATGGCTGATCATCCCCAATCAGTACCCCGTTCCTGCCTTCTCCCCATATCCCCTGACTCCGCTATCTTTAAGAGTCCTATCTAGCTCTCTCTTGAAAGCATCCCGGGAACCTGCCTCCACCGCCCTCTGAGGCAGAGAATTCCACAGAGAATTCCACAGGTGGAAGGCAATAAAGTCCATTCTTTTTCCCGCTTTGTTCACCCACGGTCGGGGCATCGAAGCTCCCGCAGCCGGCGGTCGAAGTTCCCGCGTTGGGGAGACACTAGCCCCACCTGCCCGTGTTTGGCCCATATCCCTCCAAACCTGTTTTAGAAGGAGCTGCAGGTGCTGGAAAATCGAAGGTACACAAAAATGCTGGAGAAACTCAGCGGGTGCAGCAGCATCTATGGAGCGAAGGAATCGGTGACGTTTCGGGTCGAGACCTTCATTCTGAAGGTGGACAAAAATGCTGGAGAAACTCGGGAACAAAAATGCCGGGTACACGGAACCTCCAAACCTGTCCGTGTACCTGTCCGAGCGTCGTTTGCAGGTTGTTATTGGACCCGTCTCTCCTACCTCTTCCGGCAGATTAACACAAAGATCAACCGGATCATCCGGGTAAATACTACGCTTCAAGATCAAGTCAGGCATGGGGCAGCTTGTGATCAGTGACATTCCACCTGATTCACCAAGCCTGCTCACTTCATGTGGAATACTCTCACTCCATGGCTGGATGAGCAGCCTTCTGTATGTCTTCACAAACTCAACACCATTCACAACAAATCGTAGGTGCAGGAGTAGGCCATTCGGCCCATCGAGTCAGCACCACCATTCAATATGGTCATGGCTGATCATCCAGAATCGGTACCCCGTTCCTGCCCTCTCCCCTTATCCATGGATTACGTTAGCCCTAAGCTCTATATCTAAAGGGCCTGTCCCACTTACGCGACTTTTTCGGCGACTGCCGGCAACCGTCATAAGTCGTTACAGGTCTACCATAGAAAGCATACTCACATTCTCCATGCTTGTCTGGTATGGTCACACAACCTCGCAGGATAAGATTCGGCTGGAGAGAATAGTGCGCCGAGCTTCTAAGATCATCGGTTGCAGCAGACTTCCCTCAGTGACATCACTTTACTCAACAAGACTCACCAGAAAGGCCAAAAAAATCATAGCAGACCACTTTCACCCGGCACATTACCTCTTTAATCTCCTCCCATCAGGAAGGAGATATAGAAGCATTAAAAGTAAAACATCTCGCTTCAAAGACAGCACCTACCTCCAAGCCATCAGGTATTTGAATTTGCACTAATCACTTTGCACTTTCTTTTGCATTTGCACTTACGCTCAACATGACGCTGCTGGGTACTGTCCTTCCTGTATATATTGTCCTTCGTACGGCATTGTCTGTATTATTTATTGTGGTGTATGTGGTGGTTGTATTGTACTGTATTGTATCTGTCTGAGAGCGAACCAAGACACATTCCTATCAACTTGTTGACATGGCAATAAACTTCTTCAATCTTGAATCTTGTTGGAAATAAACTCTTCTTACTAGATGTCGTCGCTGTCGGACGTGGATTCATTGTGCTAGCCGCAACAGGATCATACAGCAGACATTACATATAAACTGGTGTGTGTGTGTGAGATAGTATTAACCTGTGGGGATCGTTGGTCGGTGTGGACTCAGTGGGCCGAAGGGCCTGTTTCCATGCTGTATCTCTAAACTAAACTAAACAGATGAAACCATCCTTGGGACTTTCCTGAAACATCATGAGACGCAGGATTGGCACTGAACCTTGTAGGCAGATGATCAAAAATGTGGTCAAACTGTTTGATAAGATAGAGAGCTAAAGGGCCTGTCCCACTGTACGAGGTAATTCAAGAGTTCTCCCGAGTTCTCCCCTGATTCGAGCTCGTGTAATGTCCGTAGGAGCTCCTGGATGTCACGTAGCGACTCGTACGAGTAACGGTAGGCACTTGGGAAATCCGGTAAACTCGTGACGTTTTTTCAACACTGCGAAAAATGTCCACGAGTAAAAAAATACTCGTGATGAAAAAAATGGTTATTTTTTACTCGTACGAGCCGCTATGTACGTACCCGCTACGTACATTACACGAGGCTCGAATCAGGGGAGAACTCGGGAGAACTCCTGAATTACCTCGTACAGTGGGACAGGCCCTTAAAGGTCTTTAAGCAGTAAAATTTAGAGCCTAGCATTTAGGGACTGGATGCGAAAATGGGACAGTATGAAAAAGCTATCAATGGGCGGCATGGACTCGATGGGCCGAAGGGCCTCTTTCCTTGCTAAACTAAATGTAATAAACAACACAGTATCAAACGGCAACCATGAACATAGAACATAGTGGGTGGGAAGGAACTGCAGATGCTGGTTTATACCAAGTATCGATCTGAAATGTCTCACTATCCTTCTCTCCAGAGATGCTGCCTGACCCATTGAGTTGCTCCAGCATTTTGCGGCTATCTTCAACATAGAACACACAACAGGAGAGTGGCGGTAGGAACTGCAGATGCTGGCTTAAACCGAAGATAGACACAAAGAGCTGGAGTAACTCAGTGGGACAGACAGATTCCTTCTCTCCACAGATGCTGCCTGACCCGTTGAGTTACTCCAGCATTTTGTGTCTATCTTCAACAGAACATTATAGTACAGGAACAGGCCCTTCAGCCCACAAAGCCCGTGCTGTACATGATGCTTGACAATCTGGAACGCTAGTCTTGTGAGAGGGGGAAAAAAAAATCAAACATGCCATGACTAATTTAGAATTGTAAAAGATGATAAATTCTCATAGATGAATGTGCGATCGTGACCAAGGCAGTAGTAACTGCTAAACGAATCAAGCTATCAGAATATATTAGTGAGCAGGTGGACAGATGACAAATTACTGGTTCATAATAAGGTAGTCGGTACAGGATTAGGACTAGGAAGAGTACAAGATCTACAGGGAGAGAGTACAGACGTTCGTTGCTGCTGCTGCTGAATTAATACAGCACCAGGCTTTGAGCTGAGACCCAATGCAATTTGGCGATAGTAGGATTAGTGTTCAGAACAGCAATTGCCGTGTTAAGCATGTCCCAGGGAGGGAGATGCAGTAGATGTTCGGCAAAAGCAGACACCATTTGCCATCTGGGAGTCAAACGGCATTTGTACAGGGATTTTTTTTTTATAGACAACTAGTTCTGAAGAGAGGTTACGCAGAAGACCTGGCCGGCATTGTGAACGGCTCGATTGTAATCATGTCTTGTCTTTCTGCTGACTGGATAGCACGCAACTAAAGCTTTTCTTTGTTCCTCGGTATTTAGAACGGAGGCGAGGAAACACTTTTTCTCACAGAGAGTTGTGAGTCTGTGGAATTCTCTAGGTAGTATATAGGAGCAAATAGGGCCTTCTGCAGTTGTACAGGGCCATACTTGGAGTATTGTGTGCTGTTTTGGTCTCCAGGTTTGAGGAAGGACATTCTTGATATCGAGGGTTCACAGCGTAGGTTCACAAGCTTAACTCCTGGGATGGCGGGACTGTCATATGCTGAGAGAATGGAGTGGCTGGGCTTGTACACTCTGGAATTTAGAAGGATGAGAGGAGATCTTATTGAAATTATAAAATTATCAAGGGTTTGGACACGCTAGAGGCAGGAAACATGTTCCCGATGTTGGGGGAGTCCAGAACCAGGGGCCACAGTTTAAGAATAAGGGGTAAGCCATTTAGAACAGAGATAAGGAAACACTTTTTCACAAAGAGAGTTGTGAGTCTGTGAAATTCTCTGCCTCAGAGGGTGGTGGAGGCCAGTGCTCTGGATGCTTTCAAGAGAGAGCTAGATTGGGCTCTTAAAGATAGCGGAGTCAGGGGATATGGGGAGAAGGCAGGAACGGGGTACTGATTGGGGATGATCAGCCATGATCAAATTGAATGGCGGTGCTGGCTCGAAGGGCCGAATGGCCTACTCCTGCACCTATTGTCTATTGTCTATTGGTACACGTGACAATAAACTAAACTGAGCTGCCCATTACACCAGCCCCCCTGCTCGTACCCGAAGACCAGAGACCGTGGGATGGAGCCGGTGAGGGATGTGAGGGGCGAGGAGCGAGGCCGGAGGAGAGGAGAGGGGACAGGGAGTCTGGTCCACCGCGCCCTGGAGGTCGGCTGAGGGAGGCTCCCACCCCCCGGGGAACAAAGGTGGACGGGCGAGGAGAGGGGACGTGAGGTCGATCCACACGACCAAGGAAGGTGACGGCTGGAGGCCCGGCAGCAGCCTGGGGCTCGCCTGGATACGGGCCCCGCTCATAACAACTGGAGCACGGACTGGACTTGGAAAATGGATCCACAACATGGCGCATCTTGCATGGGGCATCAGTGGACTATCTCTGTACACTTTGCTAATCAATAGACAATAGACAATAGGTGCAGGAGTAGGCCATTCGGCCCTTCAAGCCAGCACCGCCATTCAATGTGATCATGGCTGATCATCTACAATCAGTACCCCGTTCCTGCCTTCTCCTCATATCCCCTGACTCCGCTATCTTTAAGAGCCCGATCTAGCTCTCTCGAAGGGATTGATGATAGTAACAGAACGAGGTAAATTTAACCTGTGCACCCATCTCTGTACCAGAAGACTCCAACATATCAATGCCAATGAAACACAAAGTGCTGGAGTAACTCAGCGGGTCAGGCAGCATCTGTGGTGAACATGGATAGGTGACGTTTCACAGAGTGCTGGACTAACTCAGCGGGTCAGGCAGCATCTGTGGAGAACATGGATAGGTGACGTTTCACAGAGTGCTGGAGTAACTCAGTGGGTCAGGCAGCATCTGTGGAGAACATGGATAGGTGACGTTTCACAGAGTGCTGGAGTAACTCAGCGGGTGCAGCAGCATCTATGGAGCTAAGGAAATAGGCAACGTTTCGGGTCGAAACCCTTCCGGGTTTCGGCCCGAAACGTTGCCTATTTCCAGAAGGGTTTCGGCCCGAAACGTTGCCTATTTCCTTCGCTCCATAGATGCTGCTGCACCATAACTCAGCGGGCCAGGCAGCATCTGTGGAGAACATGGATAGGTGACGCTTCACAGAGTGCTGGAGTAACTCAGCGGGTCAGGCAGCATCTGTGGAGAACTTGGATAGGTGACGTTTCACAGAGTGCTGGAGTAACTCAGCGGGCCAGGCAGCATCTGTGGAGAACATGGATAGGTGACGTTTCGGCTCTGAAGAAGGGTCCCCATCCGAAATGTCGCCTATCCATCTTTTCCACAGGCGCTGCCTGAGCCACTGAGTTACTCCAGCACTTTGTGTCTTTTTATGTAAACCAGCATCTCTAGTTCCTTGTTTCTACATTTCCCCCTCTATCACCTTATCTTATCCCCAATTCACTTTTCCGGTTGTCACGAGGAAGGTTCTTGATTAGCAAGGGTGTCGAGGGTTGTGGGCAGAGGGCATTGAGAGGAAATGATAGATCAGCCTTGATTGAATGGCGGAGTAGACTTGATCGGCTGAAGCAAGTAAGTTTATTGGCCAAGTATTCACATACAAGGAATTTGCCTTGGTGCTCCGCCCACAAGTAACAACATGACACACAGTGACAGTTACGAATAACTCAGAAAACACTAAACATTAATAATAATAAAACATTCATGATAAAACACCATTGATCAAGCGTGTGAACCAACAAAATACCAGATCAAAGGGAGGCTACAGATTTTTGGCTGTTGAGTAGAGCAACTACTTGTGGATAAAAACTGTTTTTATGTCTGGCTGTGGCAGCTTTGACAATCCGGAGTCGCCTTCCAGAGGGAATGGCCTAATTCTGCCCCAATGTCTTAGGAACGTATGAAAAAGGATTGTTAAATAATTGAGAATTGTGAGTTTAAAGTCACAACAGAATCCCAAATGACTGCTTTGAACATTTGAGTTCAGTATTGAATAAATCTGGAACAGGAAATAAGCCACTAGTCAAAGTGTTCATGAGGCTCTAACAAAGAGACTTGTCCAGTTGGGCTAATATATAATTCCAGTCCCACTGCACTATGTACGGCTTTCAGCTGGCCTCTTTAATTATCAAAAGACGACAGGGGCAAAAATACCTGAACAAATCACTAGAATTTGCTCTGTGTGTTATTTTAGACATGAGAAAGAGTAAATTGAGTGTAATTGACGTTGAGAAATGACCACTGGATCAGTGGGTTCTTGGTACGATGCTCAGCAGATTAGTCAAATAACAGGCAGAGGTAGCAACGCTCACACAGTTTAATTTACAGCACAGAAACAGGCCCTTCAGCCCACCAAGTCCGCGCCGACCAGCAATCCCCGCACACTTATGCCCTGTCCCACTTAGGAAACCTGAACGAAAACCTCTGGAGACTTTGCGCCCCACCCAAGGTTTCCGTGCGGTTCCCGGAGGTTGCAGGTGGTTGCCGGAGGTTCCAGGTAGTGGAAGCAGGTAGGGAGACTGACAAAAACCTCCGGGAACCGCACGGAAACCTTGGGTGGGGCGCAAAGTCTCCAGAGGTTTCCGGTCAGGTTTCCCAAGTGGGACAGGGGCATAACACTAACCTACACACTCTAAGGACGGTTTACAATATTACCGAAGCTAATTAACCTGCAAACCTGCACTTCTTTGGAGTGTGGGAGGAAACGGGAGATGTCGGAGACATGGGTCACGGGGAGAACGTGCAAACTCCGTGCAGACAGTGCCCGTGGTCAGGATCGAACCCGGGTCTCTGGCGCTGTGAGGCAGCAACTCTACCGCTGCGCCCCCGTGCCACCCGTTTAAAATACTTTGCACGTACAAAAATGCTGGAGAAACTCAGATGAGTTGTACGATTAGCATTTGTTGTTATTCCTGCTTCACAAACATCTGACAAATTAAGTGCCCACCCATCTCAAGATGATCTCTCCCTGCTGTACCTAGAGCCGTCTCCATCACCCACAAGGTTTTTTTGGTCTGTGTGCTGGGTGACAATGTGTGATAATCACACTTCTGTTGCGAATTCATCTGCTCTTCGCCTTTGTTCATCCTGACTGCCTCATCTCCTGCCACCGCCTGCCACTCTTTGCATCTTTCCCCATCTAAGGGGAGGAACAAAAAGCAGCGGGTGAGGTAATTATGGTGGAACTCACGGCTGGGCGGCATGCCTGAGGTCCAGAGAGGAAAACTGCAGATGCTGGAAACCTGAAACCTCAGCAGAAAATACTGGAAGCACTCGCTAACTCTGTGGGGGAAGTAACACATTAATTCTTCAGCTCCTGATGTCACTGGTGGTGAATCTGTGGAATTCTTTACCACAGAGGTCCGTGGATATATTTTAGAGGCAGAGATAGAGAGATTCTTGATTAGTACGGGTGTCAGGCAGGAGGATGGGGTTAGGGGAGAGCTAGAGAGAGAATCAGACATGATTGAATGGCGGAGTAGGTTTGATGGGCCGAATGGCCTAATTCTGCTCCTATCACATTATCATATGTCACATATCACATGGTCGTTCAGAGCTAAAGAAAGTTTGAAAGTTGAAGGGAGGAAACAGGCCCTTCGGCCCAACTTGCCCACACTGGTCAACATGTCCCTTCTACACTGGTTTCAGTTTCAGTTTATTGTCACGTGTACCGAGGTACAGTGAAAAGCTTTTGTTGCGCGTTGACCAGTCAGCGGAAAGACAATACATTATTACAATCGAACCATTCACAGTGCACAGATACATGATAAGAGAATAATGTTTAGTGCAAGGCAAAGCCAGCAAAGTCCCGATCAAGGATAGTCTGATCAAGGACAATTTTTCTCACAGAGAGTTATTGAATTGAATTGAATTGAATGCCTTTATTGTCATTCAGACCTTACGGTCTGAATGAAATTTCGTGCCTGCAGTCATACATACAATCATACAATAATAACAACAATAAACACAAATTAACATCCACCACAGTGTATCCTCCAAGCACCTCCTCACTGTGATGGAGGCAAAAATCTTAGGGCTGCAGTCTCTTCCCTCCTCTTCTCCCTCTGCGCTGAGGCGATTCCCCACCGGGCGATGGTAAATCAGTCCCGCGGCTCACCGAACCCCGCAACGGGCCGGCTCAAACACCGCGGCCCGGGGTGATCGAAGCTGCCGACCTCCAGTCCCACGGACGCAGCCGCTGGCCCGCGGCTCAACCCAGGACTCAGGTCACCGCCGCCAGAACGCCGTCCCAGCCACCGGAGCACAGTTCCAGCCCCGAGCCGGATCGCCCTCACGTGAGTGCCGTTCCTCCCTCGAGCTGGGCCACTCCGACGGGAGTGCCGTTCCTCCCTCGGGCTGGGCCACTCCGACGGGAGTGCCGTTCCACCTCGGGCTGGGCCACTCCGACGGGTGTGCCGTTCCACCCTCGGGCTGGGCCACTCCGACGGGAGTGCCATTCCACCCTCGGGCTGGGCCACTCCGACGGGAGTGCCACAGCCCCTCGCGGGATAGTCTCGGCCCCTCGCCAGGCCGTCCTCACGGGAGCGCAGTTCCAGCCCCGAGCTGGGCCGCCCTCACGGGAGCGAACCCAGGGCAAGTCCTGACAGGCTGCCTCCGGAGCCCCGAGGTCGCCAGCTCCGCCATTAGGCCTCAGCGCAGACGGAGGCAGAGAGGGGGGATACGACGAAAAAGTCGTATTCCCCCCAAGGGGGAGACAGCAAACCCCGTTTCAACCCCCCACCCCCCCTCCCCCCTCCCCCACCCACATAAACACAACCTAAAAACCAAAAACACAACTAGACAAAACGAAAAAAACAAAAAACAAAAAAGTAAAAACAAACGGACTGCAGGCGAGCCGCAGCCGTTCCCAGCGCCGCCACTTCCAGTGAGTCTGTGGAATTCTCTGCCTCAGAGGGCGGTGGAGGCTGGTTCTCCAGATGCTTTCAAGAGAGAGCTAGATAGGGCTGTTAAAAATAGCAGAGTCAGGGGATATGGGGAGAAGGCAGGAACGGGGTACTGATTGGGGATGATCAGTCATGATCACATTGAATGGCGGTGCTGGCTCGAAGGACCGAATGGCCTACTCCTGCACCTGTTGTCTATTGTCTGAGGGTCACCAATGAGGTAGATAGTAGTTCAGGACCGCTCTCTGGTTGCGTAGGGTGGTTCAGTTGTCTGATAACAGCTGGGAAGAAACTGTCCCTGAATCTGGAGTTGTGCGTTCCAGATTCAGGGACCTGGTCGGCATTGGTAGATCTGTCTCCATGCTGTATGACTCCATGACTCAACAAAATTGATTGATACTTATAGCATGGAAACAGGCCATTCGGCCCATCAAGTCACAAAGACCATTCACACTAATCTATGATATCTTACGTTGCATCCACTGCCTCCACATTAGTTTACAATTTTGCAAAGTGGATTAGAATGAGTAACAGGAACGCCTTTGGGATCTGGGACATCTTTAGACACAGAGTGCTGGAGTAGCAAGCATTCTGGAAAACGCCACGATCAATTGTTAAATCATTGACTGATATAAAAAGCTGTGATCAAAACATAAAAATCTTAAAGTGCATTATTTTATTCAAACACAAATGTGAAAGAAATGAAAATTCCTGATAACGCTCCCCTTATCGCCCTGCGCGCCAGGTACATTTAATCGGGCTGCAATTATTAGGGTGACCTTATCTTATTTGTTGCACTGTGTATCCCTGGCCATTCATCCCATTTTAAAAGGAAAATAGTGTGTGTGGGTGTGGGGAGGCGAGGCGACAGGTCTGTCTGTTTGGAAAAATGATGAGCTGAAACAAACCAGTCAATTGTCGGAATTATGTTACAGAATGAATATCTTCAATCTTCTCAGGTGCATCCGAGCCGACCTCTTATCAGCAGCAGCACACCCCTTTTCTCTTCTTGCGGTGTGCGTCTATCCATCAGCGGCCGGCAGTGACACCAGGAAGACCCACGACACAAGCTGCCAGCCACAGATAAAATAGTCGAAAGATCTTTCTGCTTATTAAGCAGGCGCAGATTTTAATGTACCCACTGCAGAAATGTATCAGAAATTTCTGATTGTCGGCAATAATCTAACCTGTACATGCCTCTAGGGTAGAGAATTCGAGAGATAAACTATTCTTTTCTCAGTCATGTCCACTCCGAGAGGTCCGTTCACATGCCATTCTGGACAGATAGTTTCGATAAATATTCTCCGTTTACTTTCGAAAGGTTTGCGCTCCCATCCCATGTATTGAGACTTCCAATCAGAAAGGAATTACAGTGGTTCTATTTCGCGGAGTTAAACGGCAATCGGGGGTCTTTGCCGAGAAGTCTTGGGCTTCCTCAGAGTGTTCTAGAAATGCCACAATCAATGGCCTAGTCATCGCCTGATTTAAAGTCTCAGAAAGAACTGCAGATGCTGGAAAAATCGAAGGTAGACAAAAATGGTGGAGAAACTCAGCGGGTGAGGCAGCATCTACGGAGCGAAGGAATAGGTGACGTTTCGGGTCGAGTCCCTGAAGGAATAGGTGACGTTTCGGGTCGAGATCCGGAAGGGTCTCGACCCGAAATGTCACCTATTCCTTCGCTCCATAGATGCTGCCTCATCCGCTGAGTTTCTCCAGCATTTTTGTCTACGCCTGATTTAAAGTGCTCTAAAGTTATGGCCTTCATAACAAGAGGAGTTGCGAAAAGGAGCAAAGAAGTCCTTCTGCAGTTGTACAGGGCCCTAGTGAGACCACACAGTATTGTGTGCAGTTTTGGTCTCCAAGTTTGAGGGAGGACATTCTTGCTATTGGGGGAGTGCAGCATAGGTTTACAAGGTTAATTCCCGGGATGGCGGGACTGTCATATGCTGAGAGAATGGAGCAGCTGGGCTTGTACACTCTGGAATTTAGAAGGATGACAGGATACTTTATTGAAACATATAAGATTATCAAGGGTTTGGACACACTAGAGGCAGGAAACATGTTCCCAATCCAGAACCAGGGGCCACTGTTTAAGAATAAGGGGTAAGCCATTTAGAACAGAGATAAGGAAACACTTTTTCACAAAGAGAGTTGTGAGTCTGTGGAATTCTCTGCCTTAGTGGAAGCCGGTTCTCTGGATACTTTCAATAGGGAGCTAGATAGGGCTCTTAAAGATAGCGGAGTCAGGGGATATGGGGAGAAGGCAGGAACGGGGTACTGATTGGGGATAATCAGCCATGATCAAATTGAATGGCGGTGCTGGATCGAAGGGTCGAATGGCCTCCTCCTGCACCTATTGTCTATTGTCTATTGATTAAACATGAAATTCATAAAATACATTATTTTATTCAATCGCAAAGAGCTGAAAACACTGGTTATTCCTGCTATTCATTCCAAGGTGATCGGGTTTTGATGTTATCCACAAGATTCCCAGGAAAAATGTAGTCATCGCTTGCTCATGTTTCATGAAAGGAACAGCATGACCCGAAACGTCACCTCTTCCTTCGTTCCATAGAAGCTGCCTCACCCACTGAGTTTCTCCAGCATTTTTGTCTACCTTCGATTTTTCCGGCATCTTCAGTTCTTTCTTAAACATTTGTAGCAGTGTGGTTTTCGCATCTACTCCACGAGGAAAGATGGACTTTAAAAGCAGGAAGACCAATTCTGGAGTATGGTGTACAATTTTGGTCACCCAATTATAGGAAGGATGTACAGAGGAGATTTACTAGAATGTTGCCTGGGTTTCAGCAACTAAGTTACAGAGAAAGGTTGAATAAGTTAAGTCTTTATTCTTTGGAACACAGAAGGTTAAGGGGGGACTTGATAGAGGTCTTTAAAATGATGAGAGGGATAGACAGAGTTGATGTGGACAAGCTTTTTCCTTTGAGAATAGGGAAGATTCAAACACGAGGACATGACTTCAGAATTAAGGTACAGAAGTTTAGGGGTAACATGAGGGGGAACTTCTTTACTCAGAGAGTGGTAGCTGTGTGGAATGATCTTCCAGTGGAGGTGGTGGAGGCAGGTTCGATTTTATCATTTAAAAATAAATTGGATAGGTATATGGACGGGAAAGGAATGGAGGGTTATGGTCTGAGGGCAGGTAGATGGGACTAGGGGAGAGTACGTGTTCGGCACGGACTAGAAGGGCCGAGATGGCCTGTGTCCGTGCTGTAATTGTTATATGGTTATATGGTTATATAGGAAGCTTTCTGAAATGTTTAAGAAGGAACTGCAGATCGAAGGTAGTCAAAAATGCTGGAGAAACTCAGCGGGTGAGGCAGCATCAATGGAGCGAAGGATTTCCTTCGCTCCATAGATGCTGCCTCACCCGCTGAGTTTCGCAAGCTTTCTGAAATGTCCAGATCTGGTCAGGTGTGACGTAACTGCGAGTGTTATTATTTAAAATCAAAAACATGGATGATTGCATTTCGCACATTATCAGCAAATTCTTTTTTTGAATCAAAGGGAAATAGCTTAATTTATCCCAAAACCTGACAATTGTTGTCCAGTTGGTAAGGACAATGTTAAGGACTTACACTTGGGGAATAAAATGACTAACACTGAACAGAGAGGCCGAATGCTTAATGCTGAACCCTTAATAGTGGAACAATAAGTGTGACTTAATGGTGTAACTTACAGTAGTGTTAATATTGTACAGTAGACATGATAGTGTAAAAATAAGCAGTGTAATCTAATAGGGTGACTTATCCGTGTAACTTAACTGAGTTATAGGCCTGTCCCACTTAGGTGATTTTTTTAGGCAACTACAGGCGACTAGTTTGTGCCGCCACATGTTCGCTGGTGGTCACCGGGAATCATCTCCTCAGTCGTCAAAATGTCGTAGCGTATTTCTGGTCACCGCTAAATCTTCAACGTGTTGAAAATTTTCGGCTGCAGTGGGTTTGGCGCCAATGAGCGTAGCTTGACTTCTCCTGACGTAGGTGCTGTCGTAGGTTGTCGCCAGGGTGACGCAGGTTGTCGCCGGATTTTCGGCGACCAGCTACGACTCTGACAGTCACCGGCAGTTGCCCAAATAATCGCCAAGCGGGACAGGCCCATGTTGCTTAATAGTGTAACTTAGTTGTGTAGCTTAATAGTGTAAATTAATAGTGCAATTTACCCATGAAACATTGCAAGGTGAATAGTGTAACATAAAGGGCCAGTCCTACTTGGGCCGTCATTTGCGCGCCGTTTACTTGACCTCCAAAAATGTGGTCGCCGGGTTGTGATGCACGGGTAGCGTGTGGGTAGCGCGGGATGGGCGCATGGAGAGGCGTGGAGGAGCGTGGAGTTGCACGCGGTATCGCGCGGCGCTCCAGGGTTTCGTGCTGCACGAAATCTTCGCGCACCACCGGTGTCGCGTATCGTGTACGCACGCTGACGCATTGGGTACGCACGCTGACGTCCTGTAGTGTACGTGTAGTGCGTGGTGATGCATGATTACGTCACCGTGCGTAACCATGCGCTGCCGCGCGCCGCCCATACGCATTCGGCCCACCTTCTACACGTCATGGATATAAGCGCGCGCGATTTAAGACTACATTGTGAATAATTATTTAGCATTTGCAGAACAATGAGAATGTTGGCAATCTTTGGCAGCAGGCAATCCACATGAGGAATGAAACATTGAGGGTTTGGCAGATATTTGTGTTCAGAACGAGCTGGAAATCCTTGCACACAAATTCCTGAAAGGTTGCATACCAATACATACCAATATTGAAATGGAGCAGCAAACCAGATAGGTGATACAAAATGCTGGAGAAACTCAGCGGAACCGGCAGCATCTCTGGAGAGAAGCAATGGGTGACATTTCAGGGTCAAGACCCTTCTTCAGACTGAAGAAGAGTCTCGACCCGAAACATCATCCATAGAAACATAGAAAATAGGTGCAGGAGTAGGCCATTCGGCCCTTCGAGCCTGCACCGCCATTCGATATGATCATGGCTGATCATCCAACTCAGTATCCTGTACCTGCCTTCTCTCCATACCCCCTGATCCCTTTAGCCACAAGGGCCACATCTAACCCTCTTAAATAGAGCCAATGAACTGTGGCCTCAACTACATTCTGTGGCAGAGATTTCCTGAGATTCACCACTCTCTGTGTGAAAAATGTTTTTCTCATCTCGGTCCTAAAAGACTTCCTTCTATCTTTAAACTGTGACCCCTAGTTCTGGACTTCCCCAACATCGGGAATAATCTTCCTGCATCTAGCCTGTCCAACCCCTTAAGAATTTTGTAAGTTTCTATAAGATCCCCCCTCAATCTTCTAAATTCTAGCGTGTACAAGCCGAGTCTATCCAGTCTTTCTTCATATGAAAGTCCTGCCATCCCAGGAATCAGTCTGGTGAACCTTCTCTGTACTCCCTCTATGGCAAGAATGTCTTTCCTCAGATTAGGAGACCAAAACTGTACGCAATATTCCAGGTGTGGTCTCACCAAGACCCTGTACAACTGCAGTAGAACCTCCCTGCTCTTATACTCAAATCCTTTTGCTATGAATGCTAACATACCATTCGCATTCTTCACTGCCTGCTGCACCTGCATGCCTACTTTCAATGACTGGTGTACCATGACACCCAAGTCTCATTGCATCTCCCCTTTTCCTAATCGTCCACCATTCAGACAATAGTCTACTTTCCTGTTTTTGCCACCAAAGTGGATAACCTCACATTTATCCACATTATACTGCATCTGCCATGCATTTGCCCACTCACCCAGACTATCCAAGTCACCTTGCAGCCTCCTAGCATCCTCCTCACAGCTAACATTGCCCCCCAGCTTCGTGTCATCCGCAAACTTGGAGATGTTGCATTCAATTCCTTCATCCAGATCATTAATATATATTGTAAATAGCTGGGGTCCCAGCACTGAGCCTTGCGGTACACCACTAGTCACTGCCTGCCATTCTGAATTGGACCCGTTTACTCCTACTCTTTGTTTCCTGTTTGCCAGCCAGTTCTCTATCCACATCAATACTGAACCCCCAATACCGTGTGCTTTAAGTTTGTATACTAATCTCTTATGTGGGACCTTGTCGAAAGCCTTCTGAAAGTCCAGATACACCACATCCACTGGTTCTCCGTTATCCACTCTACTAGTTACATCCTCGAAAAATTCTATAAGATTCGTCAGACATGATTTACCTTTCGTAAATCCATGCTGACTTTGTCCAATGATTTCACCACTTTCCAAATGTGCTGCTATCCCATCTTTAATAAC